>NC_049989.1:20012167-20125894 GCF_000003815.2 Branchiostoma floridae | reverse complement strand
CTCACGGACAGCCGTGATGAGGTGGAGAGGTACCTGAGTACACGGGGAGTGACGTGGCAATGGGGGCAGGACGGGTCGGTCAGCTGGTGGTACAATCTACCCGCCATGACTCTATATAAAGGTAATTAAGGCAATAGCAAACATCATGGTAAACCAATACTGTGTAAATGTACATGCACTAATCTGCTTTTTAGGTCGTTTGTAGGTATCTACTTTACGCTGTTCCTTGTGATTGTTCAGAAGCTGACAGCTTGAAGCATCAGTGTCGTACCACAAGGCTCTTCTCGAGCTCACATCCGCATTACAATCCCTTTCTATCGACTGTAAGATATGAAACTCTCTCCCTCACTAATACTAGTACTACCCACACCGAGCTTTCAAAACACAACATTCACCCCCTTCTCCTAGCATATACATATATATAGTTACCTAATAGTATATCTACCACTAATTAGTCTCCTGGCCTTGCACTGAGCAAACTCGTTAAAGGGCTAGATAGAAAGGAGAGAGTGTTCTATTAATGATGTTTTTCGCCCCATCTTCAGGTGAACCCTTTCTCATCGTTCTTTGTACAAAATGAATGCAGAACAAAGTTCCAACAAACCAACATGTCAACTAAACTGCAAACGCAGTACTCTGACATGAATGCTAGTCATCCTCGTCTTAATTACAACCATCATTATTTTAATATCATCATCATTATTTCAGGCTAGTCAACCTGACGAAGTTCACTCATTTTCTGCCTATTATGAAATCCCAAAAAATTGAATGTAACTTTCATTATTCAAAAGTTATGATTTAAGTTAATTTTATGACGTCATAGGTCAAAATCCAAGATGGCCGCCCTTTTTAGCTAAATGACGTCATAATGTCACATTATATGATGATAACACAAAATTTGTTCTGAGGATTCAGGTTAACATGTTTATTATCCTCTAAAATTTGGTGGTTATACAATTAGTAGTTAAGGTGTGTGTCTCAAAAGTTTGTTTTAGAAACTGCATATTTTGCCTGGGGTCCGGCGGATAAAAGTCAACAGTAAGTATCCCGATGTAAGTCTGACCACCTCGTCTATAACTGTTAACTGTGTCTTGGCGACGGAAGTTTCGCAGATTTGGAGTTCCCATGCATTATGAACATCTTCCGTGTGTCTGCTGCAGGAGAGTGGCTCTGGTTTAACCAGGCCCACGTGAACAACGCGGACTTCCTCACGGCCCATCCTGACTACGACAGCACCAAACCCGTCCCTCCGCACCTGAACCCCTTCAACAGCCAATATGGCGACGGCTCGGAGATCGAACCGGAAGTACTACAGCACATACGGGATGTGACGTGGCAGGTGGGGTCACTGTGTGTTCTAAAGGAGAATGACATTGGCTCATGCAAAATTCTATAACATCCATGTGATATTTTATGTTTGGGACCGCTGTCGCATGTATGACGTTTGGCATTGTTAGCAGCCACACCTAGCTGCACTGTATGCACAGTATTCATACAGTTACCAAAATGTCGACTGTGATTGAATGTCTTGGTTGTGAATTATTAAGAACTGTGTATAAATCCAATAACTCTTTAACCAGATGTGGTCTGTCTGGTGGGACGGCTAGGGTGCGTTGGAAGCAGAGTCATTTGTTCGAGTTCGATACTCGCCATGCCCCTGCTCCCATGACGGTGGAGTGACGCACCGAGCCTCACGTACGGCTAATGTGTGCCCAAACAGCTGCGGATTTGATGCGCCAGTGCGTCAACATCTGCACATTTGCCATTAAAACCTGATGGAATTGTTCACGGATCTACTACGTAATGTTCTACATTGACCTTTGATCTCGTAAATGTTCTTATGAGCGTTCTGAAAATATTTTCATATTGTCGAATGAACGTAGAATATTGGAGTTTACTTTTGCACTACCAGTAATGCCTTGCAATTTAGATTGTTCCCACTGCAAACCACCTACATAGGCTTAACATTATAAGTCAGAAGCTCTGATAAAGATGCTTGATAGGCATTTGGTGAGAGGCATCACTAGTTGTGCAAAGGAAAACTTTTATTCTATTTTTAAAAAACGATATATGATTAAGAGACGTTAATGTTCCTTTCAGGTTGCAGTTGGGTTCCAGCTGCAGAGACGTGACGTGTTGGTGCTGAACAACATGTACATCCAACATGGCCGCCTGGGCTTCACCGGAAACAGGAGGCTGCTCGTGTATCTGGCAGTGTCAGACGCCTGAATGCACCTTGATTTGAAGTGATTTTGCCATATATTAGAAGTGTGAAGATCACATATCAAAGAGTTTCTGTAGAATTAACACTAGGGGTGGGTACCGGTACACTAGTTTTCACATACAATCAGGTACAGGTACAGGTACGGTCCAGAC
The DNA here is from genome assembly GCF_000003815.2 of Branchiostoma floridae. NCBI lineage: Eukaryota > Metazoa > Chordata > Leptocardii > Amphioxiformes > Branchiostomatidae > Branchiostoma > Branchiostoma floridae. The sequence continues at coordinate 20,123,518 of NC_049989.1, read as the reverse complement.
CTAAACCTGATTCACTGTTAATCGAATGGGAGATACTCAAAACATTGGTTCATTTTGCATGAAGGATTCTGTTTCGGATGGAGTATCCGACTTCTACTGGCGTTTTAAAATCCTATCTTCATGTAAACAACACTATTAAATATTGCCGCTTTTGATTAACTTAGACCAAGTTTGACTGTACAAACTTGGTAAAATGATTATCAACTCTCCTCTACTTCGCTCGTTATTTTCTTGGGCCGCTAATTGTTCATTTTCCAATCAGTCCAAAATCAGGTCCTCTGATTATGAATGGCCAACAAGACAACCCCCAATTTGAAACTATAACGGGAAAACAACGTCAACCATGAAAAGAGTGTGCAGTCAATAAAAGAAAAATGCATCTTTTATTGTCATCATGAGTTTCTTTAATTTCAAGATTTTCAAGTACAAACTAGCATCAAGCTTCACATGAAATATAATATTTTTCATCATTATAAATTCAAACTATCTGTACCTTAAATACTTTTAATATTGGCTTCAATCTAAAACGTTTATCAAGTTATCTTGAGTTCATATGTATGATCGTCCATTGTCATTCACTAGTTTACAAGCAGCGCTTCGTGTTGCCTTCCTGTTTTGAACTGTAACATCTGTAGCATCATTTTTGTGTAATATATGAACAAGTCTTACCACCCAATAACTATACAGCACTCCGGCCTTGTAAACACGTGAGAGGAAATGACTGGTAATATAGAAACTGCCACGCGGATACATTGTAAAAAAATTTGTGCGACAAAGCTGTAACATGTTACATCGAACGTCCTATCACCCTAGTTATCAGGATCTTATAACTTTAAAATGTTGATGATATGTGTTTAATGAATATGGATATGACAATCCACATAATGTAGCTAATAGGAATGATTTAGCGGGGTGGGGGGGTGGGGGAGGGGGCAGATGATCCACGCAAGCCTGACCTAGTCTCGTGTTCTCTCGCGAGAACTGAGATTAGGTCATTCCCCTGACGATGATGTACTGGTAGACATCGAAAATTTGGGAGGTATGTACTGTACCTTTTCAAAAACAGTCATTAATTGATGAAAATTTGTTGTAACTGTTTGCATACGTGACTGATGAACCTCTTCAACGATGATTTAGCGAATTTTTTATTCAGAATTAAGCTAGCAATAGCGATAAGTATGATATCCGACAGACTTGTACATTGTTGTCACAGCAACACTATTTTTTCACCAGAATGGAGTTCAGGGTTCCCTTTATGCCGACATCCTCTGACGCCAGCCGGTGGAAAATCACCACGATTCTGGGAAAATAGAAAGGGGAGAAAACAAGTTTTTGATGACTCGAATAACGACTGGTCCAGCTTGGCAATATAATACATTTGGGCTTGCTTCTGGTGTAAAAGATTGTATTTTATTTTTCTGCGAAAGATTTTGAAATTGCACAAAACAGTTAAGTCATCAATGTCACACTCAAAGAAAATTAAGTAAAACCTTCTAACAACTTGTAAATTATGTAACACCTGATTGTATTAAGTATTAACGTTCATTGATCTTTGTTTGTTATGTACCTAAATTCGTCACTTTCAAAGAATAAATCTATTAAGGGACATATAAACATTTGAGTCTCTCAACAGTGCAACTCTGTGGGTATTACTAGTATCCCCGTTTCTTAAAGAAACGGATATAGGCTAACATCGAATAAATGTCAACTAACGTTATAAGCAGAATTAATTATTTACAAGAAAACGCATTCGTTACATGAAAACTGAAATATCCAACCCTCACCTGTCGTATTTGACAGGTAGTTTCTCGGACAGGTAGTCGAAGAAGGCCTTGGAGTACTTCTCCTTGTCTGCCTCGTCGTCGAAGGACTTGATGGCTGCGATCTCGAACTGGATGTAGGGTTCGAAGGAGCCCGCCCGCAGCATCCTCTGCCCAGCATCCACGTGAACTGTCACCCTCTGCGTGCAGATCAAACAAAATATTTTACATGTTGGTTTTGATGTGAGCTAACGGCAGGCTTATTCGCCTTAATCAGTGAGTAACTTATATCCGTTGCTGTCAAAAATGGCAGAAGCTGGTTATATTACACTAGACCGATCTGTCACACGTATATATATATATATATATATATATATATATATATATATATATATATATATATATATATATATATATATATACTTGAGTAGCAACGAAATGTTAGCCTCTTTCGCAGACTTCGAGCGGGCTGGCTTTTATTTTATTTCATGGGCGGTGAGGTGGAAGCTGTGTTCGCGATTTTCAATGTCGGCTAGGTTCTCTCATACCGGGAAAGGGAGTTTGCCGAAGAAGGGAGTTTGCCGAAGAAGGGAGTTTGCCGAAGAAGGGAGTTTGCCGAAGAAGGGAGTTTGCCGAAGAAGGGAGTTTGCCGAAGAAGGGAGTTTGCCGTGGAAGGGAGTTCGCCCCCTCCATAAAATAGCCAGTGCCGCTTAAAGTCTGCGAAGGAGGCTAACGAATTCCACTCTATGTTGTGCATGCATAATCTGTGAATCACAGAGATCGTCCTAAATGCCACATCAAGCTAAAAGATAGAAAATGCCAAAACATTCGGATCCTTACCCATTCCTCCTTCTCGAGGAGCTCTGCGATCATCTGAGACGTCTCCTTCATGAAGTCATCGCTGAACTGGTCCGGGGACAGGTTGGTTTTGATGTGAGCCAGCGGCATGTTTTTTTAAACTGTATCACAAAAAAAAGAATAAATAAATAAAAATGTTTTTTTTCTGTAATATTTTTTCAGAACTTTTTCAAATATATATCTGGTCCGGGGACACTGGTTGGTCTTGATGTGAGCCAGCGGCATGTTTTTTTTAAGCTGTATTGCAAACATCAAGAAAATAATAATGATTTTTTTTTCATTAATTCTTTTTTTCAGAGCTATTCCGTATATAAAATACATCTCATGCAAATATCCATAAAGTACAACTTTATCCATAAAGATCATAAAGTCTAAGTACATCTACGTACATAGACAACATGATCAAGTCATAGGTCATTTATGCAATGCATACAGGTTTTATGGAGAACAAAATATGACTGACAATAATCATGTAAAATTGATATTTTCATATCATCCTTGTGAGACATATACTTCAAATGAACTCAATCGTTGTTTATTTGGGGTGACCAACACTGCGCTTTGTAAATATTCCGCATGGAGCGTGCGGTTCAAAGGTCAGACTGAAGAAATCACCTGCCGCAGTTCGTTTGGCGGCTTGACGATCAGCTGAGTTGAAAGCCATTTTGAGAGTGTGAAATTTCAGTGACAGGTTTAACGACAGCACTAGAACCCATAAATAATATTAGACTTATAATTTGAGATGCATTCGATATGATATTTACAGCAGAGAGGCACGCTAAACCATGCAGGAACTTTTTTACAATTATTGATTACACGACATGCACGTCTATCTTCTGGCAGATCCAAAATCATATTACACCGCGGGCCAACATGCACCTGTCGCACGGCCACAGAAGCCTTACGATTTGGCGTGGCCAAATTAATCGTAACCGGTCGGTCAATGGCTTTAAGTCCATGGAAGGCATGCGACATACAATTTGCTCGTAGTTGATTTTGGCAACGGAAGGTTTAAATGTGCCACATGATATGTAAGCGATACGGAAAGTAACAGGGTAAAACACCCCCTAGAAGAATGCTACAGAGGCGTTTACATACGTTTAGCCGTCACTCACCTTTCTGCTACAGGCAGGATACAGCTGTGTTGAAGACTGGCCGAGCAGGCTGGACTGAACCGGCGCTCACCTTTGACCCACCTTTCTGACGTCATCACAGACAAATACGCACCAGACCGTACCATGCTCTGGACGTGCACTCGACACGTACGCATGGAACATTTATCGATTAACGTTCATGCCACACGTTTCTGATCATGATTTTACTATCAAATCACACTCTACTCTAAATGATTCCTTAAGGCCTTAGGTTTCCCGTTTCCAAATTACATGTAACGTAATGTTTTTGTACAGTCTATGTTTTCATGTTTTAGCTAATTGATCAGATAAGCGTCGTTAAAAACGACCGGTTTGTCCTCTCCCATTTTTTTTCATTGAAAGAGCACACACAACTTAATGGGCGTCGTTCCCATGTAAGCCATTCCCAGGGCAAGGGCGGTCAATGGTGTAAATGTAAAACTATATAATAATGGAGATAAAGATATTCCAATTTATTTGCTAAGGTAGCGCTAATAGCGAAGTTTTGTGTTTAAATGAAAAGGAACGTTTGTTCGCTGCAAGAGAAAAAGTATTGAAAATCATTTGAGTGGTGAATATTCATATAGATACATACGTACATTTTACTTCGAAAATATCCGGAATTGTTACAGATTATTAGAATTCCCCTAAATCTTTGTAATTGATAGTGTGAAGATTACATAAAAAGGGCATATGTAGTAATACAGGAAAACATGTATAAGAAAAGACTGTGCAGTCAAGAGATTTCTTATATGAGTTTCTTTCATTTCAAGATTTTAAAGTGCAGTATCATGAGAATGATAAAATAAAGAATAATATTTTCATTAGACTTTTTTCTATAAATTTTACCCACCTCCTTCTTCAAATACTTATCATTTGATCCTCTGGCTTGGATTTAAAATCTTTTATCAAGTTGTCTTCATGTGTATGAAAAGCAGCATCTCGTGTTTTATTCTGGCGCGTGCGAGAACCGCAACAACTGTAGCTTTTTTCTTTGATATATGAACAAGTGTTGCCTACTAACCACCCAATAACCTAGCCTCAGATTACACCTCACTTATAGCAGCCCACCCAACATCCGTCGGCCTCCAGTTATAATTACAGCCCTGGACAGCAGAGTTTGTGTTACACAGACTACCATTAACCATACAACACTCCAGCCTTGTAAGCACGTGAGCGGCAATGGTTGCTCATATGGAAGTTACAACACGGATACATTGTTGTGCTACAATTTAGCTGTAACTTATTACATCAAATGACCTGTCACTCTTATCCATCCTTATCTAACTTAGAAATATTGATAGAAAGTGTGTAATGAATATACCTGACTGTGTTATACATGTAGTCTATGATGAAGAACGTCGTTATACATTTTTAGTAGATGATATGAATAAAGAGATGAATATGTATTCGATAAGCTAGCAACGTAGCCTCTATTGCAGGCTCTCCGTAGCCTTTTTGTGGCTCATAATACTTGCTGGCCGTTTCTTTTTGTACTGGGTTGTTGATTGTCGGCCGTCGCAGATCACTGGCCCCGTAATTATGCCCGCTTTCCACTAGACGGCGATCGCAATGCGCTCTCACTGCGACCTAAATATTATATGCCATTTTTGTGTACCCTTCGCTTTCACACTGGGTATATCATACAAAACGTAAAAGTGTGACCAAGAAGACAACAAAACACACAAAGTGTAAAAGGTTCGTTTCTTTTTTTATACAATTCGTTGAGCGATATGTCAAATTTTAGGTCGCATGCGCAGAGAGAGAGCGGTGAGAGCGCCGTCCTAGTGGAAAGGGGGTATTAGCGACGGCCGGCAAGCAGCGACCCAGTACAAAAAGAAATGGCCAGCAATAGTGTATTATGAGCCTAAGAAAGGGCCACAGACAGCCTGCTATGGAGGCTAGTGCTCTCTAAGCAACACTATTGTTTCAACAGAGTGGAGATTAGGGTACCCTTTATTGCGACATCTTCTGGCTCCAACCGGTGGAAAATCACCACGATCCTAGAAACATAGAGATGGAAGAGAACGAGTTTTTGATGGTTCGAGCAACGACTTGTTTACTTTGATTATATATACCATAAATTATAAGTTTGTACTTGCTCCAGAATACAAGATGTTTAAGTACACACACACACACATACATATATATATATATATAGACAGAGAGAGAAAGAGAGAGAGGGGGGGGAGGGGGAGGGAGAGAGAGAGACAGAGAGCTAGACAGAGACAGGAAGGCAGACAGATCAGATCTCTCCCTATAAACACACGCGCACACACACACGCACGCACACACACACAAAAAAACACACACACACACAAACACATACATGCATATGCAAAATAAATCAATAAAATTTTTCACCTCTACGCTGTTTAAGTCATCCGTGATATTTCTGCCTCCCAAATATGTTGCAAAGTATGGCAGACTTACATGTAGTGTTCACAGCTTTGAGACGATATATCAAACCCTCACCTGTCGTACTTCACAGGTAGTTTCTCGGACAGGTAATCGAAGAAAGCCTTGGAGTACTTCTCCTTGTCTGCCTCGTCGTCGAAAGATTTGATGTCTGCGATCTCGAACTGGATGTAGGGATCAAAGGAGCCCGCCCGTAGCATCCTCTGCCCGGCATCCACGTGAATTACCACCCTCTACACAAAAATTTGGTAAAACATATCAGCAAACACTTTGACATCTACTAGTATACTACGCTGAATATCAGTTCTCAGGTCTTAAACTTTGAAATTATAAATGATCTGCACCTGGCGAACGAAAGGTAACACAATTTCATCTTGACGACGGTAGTATATTGACTATTATGATTTCTTTGATGTAATTTTACGTCCAATTATCTTTTTCCCCTGTAACAGATTTTTTCAACAAAATTTTCTCAAAAGATTTTTTACAAAGCCTGCCAATTCAAAGTCAACGTCATTTATTTGTCTTACTTTAGTGTTCATTATTTAACGAACAAAAAACATACACTGATTAAAAAAAGATAGAGTTCGGCGACTTCATATCTCCACAGACAAACGCTAGTGAAGGTGTAACCGCCATGACTAATATTTCATGTAGATAACAAGCTTGCGGCATTCACCCCTTCCTCCGCGTTAAGGAGCTCTGTGATCATCTGAGACGTCTCCTTCATGAAGTCATCGCTGATCTGGTCCTGGGACAGGTTGGTCTTGATGTGAGCCAGCGGCATGTTTTCGTTCTTATGCTGTATCATATGTATCGAGATATGAAAATGGTTTTAGTTGAATTTTGTGAGTAGCTTGACCAAATGCATCGGGAGCGACATTCTGCATTTTCGCGAAAATGTTGCCTTTCTAGTGTAACAATGATGCTGTTTATATATATTTTTTCTTGCACAACGTCAAAATGTTGGGCACCTGTTACGCATGGTTTTATTTTGCAGGGAGACCATATCAAGGAAACCATGTGAGGGACCAGCAACAGTCGTGGAGCGGGAAGGGCCGTGGGACGATACTGACTTCTGACCACCTTTGACCCGTGGATGACCTCACATCTCCGACAGATAATTACCATTTTCACTGTGATTATTGCTGCACTTTGTAGATGCCCCGCATGTTATGTGCTAGGGCTGGGTATCGGTACAGCGTACCGGTACAAAACCGGTTTTTCTTATTGGACCGGTCAAGAAAAACCGGACCTGAAAAAAATTAGGTGGACCGGATGTTGGACCTAATAGAAAATTAACAGATTATTTGATTAGACATTCACACGTTTTGGTGCTTGCAGGTGGAAGGAAATAACAAGAGTGAAGTAGCCGAGCTGGACCTGATCCTCTGGACCTGAACCGGACCTGGACCTGAACCGGACCCTCAAGTTCAGGCTTGAGAAAATTACCTGATGCTCGTTTTGTGTCACATAAAGGTCACGGTGGTTTGACGATCAGCTGAATTGAAAGACTTAGAAGATTTCAATGATTGCTGAGCACTAGACACCTTAAATGATTAATAATCTTAAAGACCAGTCAAGAAATGTTTGATATGATATGAACCAGGTAGCATGAAGTGTAGCACTAGTACTGCCGCGATCCTCCACATCTTCGCAGCAAGTTGTTTTAACGTTTGTTCACCGTTTTTTTATACGTGGGGTAACCTTTATCCGTTGTTTTTCAAAACAGGGTTACTGGTTACCCAACGGATAAAGGTGAACTAGTGTTACCCACGCCTGTCCTGATCCAAAATCGTAACTAACTACTGCGATCTGTCACAAATCGTCAGAAGCCTGATAAATTGTCGTGGCCAAATCGTAACCCGGGTCGGCCAAGGGCCGTAGTAAGTCATTTAGCTCTGGTCTGTAGAATCTACGACATATCTCCTAGTTCAAATTTACGATTTTGTCAACAGAGGATCTGCTTAGAAATCAACATGCTACATGATATGTACCTATGCAATTATATGATACGAGAGTCCATATCAGTGCCAGGTAATATAGAAACGCTGTGGCTATTGACACACTCAGTGTGCCAATAGCCAAACAGGCTATTGACACACCGAGATGCCAGTCAGCCAATCAGAGCTTGTAACATGACTTTCCGGCAATATTTTACACAAGCAATAGTTGATTAGACATTGTTCGGAAGATTAGACATTGGAATCTTTGAATCTTGGAATGAACGGACGTATTCAAGTTATGCTCTACATTTGGATACCTGTTAATACAGCCTTCATCGTGTAGGTTTGGCGTAGCGTTGTGGGTAGAGCGTTCATTCACCCGGGAATTAATGATAATTGCTCGGACCCGGTTCGAGTCCGCGCCGGAGTTTTTTTAATTTTTTTTTTTTTTAATTTTTCTTGTCCCTTTTTAAACATCCATTTGATATAAGAATATTTTATACAAAAAATAACACTGACCTCAGACCACAAAACATGTCATAATTTTCGGCCGTGTGGTTCCGGCGCTATCGGCAGCGACTCGGAAGAATATTTCTTTCACATTAAAAATAATGGAGGTAAAACAACAACTATAACTTCGCTTCCTTAGTGATATAAGTTTTGAGGCCGCAAATTCTCCAATACGGCAGGAATTCGTCGGTAAACACAGCAAAACGTGTTCCTATTAAACCGATCCAACATGGCTGCCATGATCACATGCGGTGACAGTAAAACTAGCACCCTATATGATAGCAGATTCCGATGTTTAAAATTGTGCCGTAAACACGTGAAAAAGATCGTATTTTGGGTTGATAATGGACACAGGATGCCATTCGTACTTTTCAGAGTGTTGATTGTCAAATATAATCGTAAGATTTCCTCATTTTAGTGGTTTCTAGCACTGGGTGTGTCAATAGCCTAAACAGGCTATCGACACACTCAGTGTGTCAATAGCCTGTTTAGGCCTCGCTCATATAGAAATATACGGCAAGGCGTCAAGTTTAGACGACTCACCTCACACTGTAATACAGCACGGTGTGTTGAAGACTGGTCGAGCAGGCTGGACTGAGCCGACCTTGACCCTTGGCCCTCCTTTCTGACGTGACCTTGTAGACAAATACGCACGCACCAGACCATGTCATGGCCATGAAAGGACACGGGTTTGTTTAGAGCCTGCAAACATCGAGCTCGTTTCCGAATTACCTGGTGATCTCTTTTGTTGTAGTCACGGTAGAATTCAGGAGGGTTGGCTAGCTTAGTAACACTAGCATAAACAGGATTTGTCCTGTAAAATTCATCGCGTTATATTACTAATGCGTGGTAATATTTCTTAGCTTTATTTGGAAAATGGAATGAAGCTGTCCCCTTTGCCCAATAAGTGAAGCCAACATTTGCATGCGCAGTTAAGAGCTCTCGCATTAGAAGCAATGGCAGTTGAATTCAGATTTAGGTCTCATTGATGAGTTTCTTCTTCCCATAGACTTATATGGTATAATACGTGTTTTACATGGGCGCGTTCGTAATAAACCAACCTGAAATAGATCGATTTTTTTAATTCTTTGTTGAGCACAGTTACTCGTCATCATGTAAAAAAATTCCCAACAGCTTCTATGCGTACAGTCTTTTATTAGGACAATTACAAAATGCAGTTAGCCAGGCATCGCAACAGGCACTTTTTAGCTGCCACCAGTCAACCACACCACTCAAAACCCAGGACTGTGTACCTCCGATCTAGCGCGCGGCTGCCAAACTTTACCTGCTTATTTCTTCAGTTAGAAACAAAATTTCACCAATCTAACTTTTGATATCAGTTCCGTTGGCTAAAAGGGAATTTCTCACCGCTTAAAACACGCGTCCATCCAGCCGTTTAGCTTTTGGCTCGGATCTCTTTTAGGGTATCCACTAGCGGAGTAATACATCAATGAGACCTTTATCATAGAAGAGCATTTGTGTCAAAAGGGCCGGATTGTCCTCTCGCCTTGGTTCTTTCTCCCTGGAATAACAAAAGCACGCACAACTTAACAGGCGTCGTCCCTGTAAGCCATTCACAGGACAGTCTCAGCATTACTTCAGCAACCCCAAACCCGGGGCTTAGTGATGATTGATGTCATTAATCACGACTTGCAAATAACAGTGTTTATAAATCAACTGAATGTATAAAAGAGCGCTGAATGTAAAATAAGCTGTCTATGTTTTCTTGATGGCCGACTTGTGGGCGTTGTCCCTCTGAGCCAATCAGAAGACGTCCTTGTAGTAGGCATTCGTCGCTCAAACGAGACTTCAACGAGACTTTAATATCACAGGGTTCAAAGGAATATTTGGACAATATAACCTCACATGAGCAAATAAAGAGCATTGTTTGGTCATATTCAAAGACGTTTTTATCAATATTACATATATAAAACTGACTTTTTTGACTTATAAAATATTAGTCACGTGATCACGTACGACGAGAATGGGCGAGAATGTGACGTCATTGAAGTGGTGCGACCTTCTGTCCCCATCGCGCGAACCTCGGAGGTTGTGTGACGACTTCTTCCCAAGTCTCTTCTTCGTAAGTACATTTATCATTCACACTTCCAGTTCAAACTTGGTCCCCATTTACATAAGGTACTAGTAAAAAAGCAGAAAAACTATGAAGACAATTCATTGTCATGAAAAAGAGTTATGACCAAAAACGTTTCTCCACAAAACGGCGGCAGGACTACGTGCACAGCTGCGACGTGCCTTTCTTGTCAAGTCTGACCTTTGAGCTTTGGTCTTTCAAAACAACCCCGGCTTGATATCTGATCGGTTCACCTTGAGCTTTGAAAAGATAACTGTTTCAACTAAGTTATAAGGTTACCACCAGTTATTTTTACACATAGCGTCCTTTCCTCCACTTAATTTATGGCTGTATGTCAAGCTGACAGCTAAATTTTGTTATTCACACCTGTGGTTGATTTATAAACGTTTTGAGTAGTTATAAAGGCGGTATAACATCAAAATCGCGAAGGAACACACAAGGCCCTACACCTCCCGGTTTGCGTGACTTTGGAAGGGCATTGCCCGACCCCATAGCTCTGACGCGAGTTGGCACGTAGCACGTGTGGGGAGGGGGGCGTGTTGTGTGATATATGCCAACACATGTTAGACGTGCGGTACGTGCCAGCACTAACACCTGTCTTTAAAAGGCACTTCGAAAGGATATTACGGAAACCCTTCTTCCAAAATGATTTTGGCAAATGTACGCTGTCTACGACATTTTTGAGAAAATACGGCCATTGGCACTAAAGTCTGAAAGATTTATATGACTCTTCATGATAATATAAATTATTCACATCTGTAGCTCCATAGACAGCAGTGGGATAGCAAAGAATGCATTAGCAGCCGTTAGTGTTTTGGGCCTGTAAGGAGGAAAACAAGGATGAAATCTCAATTGTCTACTTGCAACTTAATTAGTGGTGCATAACGGTCCTTCAGGAAGTGTTTGTTTATTGTCGTGCTCTACTGAAGTCTAACTAGTATGTGTATCTGTGCAGGCAGCCATAACACACACTTCACAAGTGCTGTGGTGTTGGCTTTGAAGTGTGCTGCTGAAATGACTATGCCTCAGCATGTTTTCCTTTCTTGCTACTTCAGACTAAAACAGGGTAGCGCGGTTGTTGGCAATCTCTCTTCCGGATCAAAAGGTTTCGGATGACTGTCCATCTGTTTATTTTGTTTATTTGTTTATTGTTCATTGACTCCTTTAGTTGTTAACATATCATTGTAACAACTAGTCTTCCAGGAGTAATACACATAATACTTGGACACATGTACACACAGTTTGCAACATACAACATGTCAATAAAAAAAAATCATTTAACAAACTCATGTGCCTTATATCCAAATATCCAAAATCATCAAGTCTCTCATGTGTCTGTAGCTAAGTCTCACGTATGTTTCACCAGCTGCCGTCTGAAAATCTTGCATGTGTTCACAGTTTGCAACTCGTGATAACTTGTTCCATTCTGATAATGCTCTATATGTGAAGGCTTTCTTAAGGCTGTTTGTCTTTGGTTTCTCTGTTCTTAAGTTTCTCCATCTCCATCTAAGCATGATGTCCAAAAAGAAAACAATTAGTAAACACAAGTTGCAAGCAAAGTCATGCGTAAAGACTTGCTTATTGCAGAATTGGTGTGTTATTAAGACATGTATTATTAGCAGTCATGTGGTCAGTTGCTAGTACCTGTTAATTTTGATGTTTGGTAAAGTATGTGTTGAGGAAAATGCCTAGTCATGCTGAAGTTACTAGCTTTTGTGGTTACAAAGATTTCTGCAGTGTCACTGAAGATTATGGTGTAGCTATTTGAAGTATTTCCTCTGTGATGTAAATATCTTGGTGTCTTCTTGGAACACAGGATATGGCATCATAGACTTCAGGAAATGACATATTCACACTTATTGTAGTACAGCTAACGTTAGTTCTTAAATATGTTGTAAAGAAGCAAAGTCACTGTCAAAACATTTGATAAATCTTCCAAGTTAAAGTACATCTGAAAGGTGAGCCAGTGACTTCATTTATCAAAATTATAGTTGTGTTTGAACTTATCTTCATTGCATTTGTAGTTTCCAGTTTTGCTTAATCTTGTATGTGCCTTCCTCTTATATCCTTTTCTCTCTATAAACACAGAATCCATAAATAATTTATTTTCTTAATAGTATACTTAGCAATGTTTTATTATTCTCAATGATTGATAAATGTCACCATGGTCAGAGGTTTGGGACTGTCAATGTACTGAAATTAAGAAACCCTCAAAATAGAACAGCTTCAAATGTATAATGTTACCTTGACTCTTAGCCTATTATTAACATGTAGTTCAGAGGTAAAGTTGTGAGCATGGATTACTAACTGTAAGTGTACCAGTACCTTGTTTACTGGTAGTACGTGTAACAACCCTGAAACCCTAATGCAGGAGTAATCTTGATAATTGGGGGATTCTTCCAGAAATGGAAGGGACAACCATTTTCGTCCTGTCTACCCCCTAAAACTGAATGGTTTAGCCTTATAGGTCACTAAGCCGTGCACGAGTAAAGGTCATCCCAATGTCAAAGTGACTTTACATACGTTATATATAGCCCTGAACGGCAGCCATCTTGCCCAGAGGCCGGTTGGTACAGACATATAAATTTTGTCCACCAGTTACCAGGACACTTCTTTACTGCCCTGTCGGTTAGTGCAGTTCACTGTCAGAGCTCTTGCAAGGTGAGATCTTAAACATATACTACTGTACTGGCTTTGGGGCTAACTGTCTCTGTAGGTTGATTTGGTTATGCAGAGTGGGTAGAATTCCTTGGAAAGGAATTTTTGTTTAATGCATTGTTAAGCTTCTGTTCTCAGTACAGTTTGTGTCTTTGTCGCAATTTACTGTAGTATGTTCAACTGTCAAAACATGCCGTGTACCTGTAAAAATATCTCATCATGCGTTTGTACATGGGGGAGCATGCAGTGTTGAATTGTAGGGAATTACATGTGTGGTAGGAAGTATATTTTGTACCAACACCAACCAGGGGTTTAGGTGTTTTTATGTGGCTTTCAGTATTTTGTAGCCTACCCATTCTGCCTAACTCCAGAGCCAATATGACTTATTGGAAACTTCGTTACCAAACAGCTACCTAAGCAGGCTGAAAGTTAAATGACCTGCCATAATTACTTGAAGAACATCCTGTCCAATTGGCCCAGCTCATTCCCACCAATGAACCCTTGCTGGAAGTAATAACACAGGCCAATTCATACCAGACAGCTTTGTGTGAAATATGGTGGGCCACAGCCTGATGAAATCTTGCTAATAGCAGCCCACCCAACATCTGCCGGCCTCCTCTGCAGGGAGGGGCCAGTTACAGCCCCAGACAGCAGAGTTTATGTTACACAGAGTAGGTGGGCCACAGTTTGGTTAGCAGCTGGCAAATTTCTTTCCATGGTTGGTTGCACAGCGCTATTTTTTATCTGTCATTCTCAACATTTTTGTTACAAACAAATCATGTAATAGTTGACTAACTCTAAATATGTCCCATTGACGATTGTGCACACAATGCTGGTAAGTTTGTGAAGATTATACATCCAGGAATATAATGAATAGATGAAAGTTCAATCTCTTCTTCTGGATAAATCAAATTTAATTCAGACGTTTCAAACGACATCCGTCGTTCTTCTTCAGTGAAATAAAAAGAACTAAATTTGATTTATCCAGAAGAAGAGATTGAACTTTCATCTATTCAATGCTGGTAAAGTATTGGAAGAAAAAGTCTTGCTGAAAGAGTTGGTTGTACAAACGTACTACGTAGCAGAGTGACTCGCTCAAGGTCAATGAACCCATATCATGATCAGCGAGGCAGAATGGACCCATGGGTAATGATTGAATGTACAATGTACAATATACAGGTCGTTGACCTCCCTTTATTACTTACTAGGGGGTACTGGTGTGTGGCTGTGCTACAACTTTTGACTGATGGCAACTCATAAAAGTAGAAATAGAATTAGAACGTTGACCTTGCTGAAGGTCGTTGACCTGCGACACACGTAATAGCTGAGTCGCTTGGTTTGTCATACTTTGTAGGTCACACAGTCTGCAGTATGACCTTGAAGCTCATGGACTGAGCGTAAATTTAGCATGCCCGTAACCCATATTACTAGTCCAGCCAGACTACGCTAGTTGTTTTTTAGGGAGAATAATTTGCCAGGGGAGTTTGGCAACCATAGGGTAATGATATTGCCTGTGCCAAGGTGAATTGTTCCTTTTTCATGGACTGACTCCCCTGGCTAGTTTTCCCCCTATTTTTTGTGAAATTCTACCATCCATATGCTCTCCAAGCAGAGGTTAGGCTCCAGTGTTTTTTGGTGTTGTTTTAGTCATTTTCATCGGGCTTTCTATGTCAGCCAGCTGACATCAAGAAACCATACAAAATAGAAAGCGCGATAAAACAGCCGAAGCCTAACCTCTGCTTGGAGAGTACCATCCATACCCCCATGAGGAGGCCTGGTAGAGGCTTGCACATTAGTGGTGGGAGGGGGGCAGTGTTGGCTGTGTTTCAACTGTCCCAAAGGTAATAAATATACATGTGCATGCATTTGTCTGTCTGGTACAGGGCGTTTGGCATTCCGATAGTATCACTGTACATGTATGTGGGGGAGTCAGCAAGTGTCCTGTGCATGTGCATATGCACACATCAGAATTTATGTCCCTGCTAGCTACAGTGGTGACAAATATAAGATAGGTGCCTAAAGTCAGTGTGGCAGAGAGGAAGTCATGTCGTTTTGGTACAAAATGTAAATGAATAAAGTTGCCTAAACTGACCACTTACTAGTATTTGGTGGCTACCGGTAAGTGATTTGAAGAAACCAGTTACATTAGACAATGTCCACTCCTACTAGTGTGTACACGCAGACAAGATTCTAAATACCTTTGCCAATGGGCAAAATTAGCTATAGCTAGTATAAGGGACCACCAAAATGTGGTCACGGTGGCCAGGTGGTCCTCATGTAGAGGTGATCGCTGGTACGGGTTTGACTGTATATCAATGGCCAGGTGGTCTTTATGCGTAAAGAGGGTCACTAGTACAGTTTTGAATAATTTATAATTATAATTTATATGACAATATCATTTCTGTGACACCGTTTTCTTTGCCAAATTCCAGGTGTTCAGATCGAGTAGCCGACACAGATATCAACCATGTCCTTCACCTTGCCTATAGTAATGCTAGTACGTGTTTGAATGTATTTATATGACGAGCATTTGTGTGACATCGTCTTCTTTCACCAAATTCCAGGTGTGCCCATCGAGTGACCAACACAAATATCCACCATGTCCTTCACCTTCACCGAGGAACTGAAGAAGGAGCTGGCAGCCAACGCCAACGCCATCGTGTCTCCGGGCAAGGGCATTCTGGCTGCTGACGAGAGCACAGGTATGTCTGTAACAGTCATGTCCATTATTTGAGTATACTCAGTCTTTAACTGCAGGGTTCCCTGACACAGGGGTAGGCAGCAGTCGGGTAGTCTTCACACCGCGCTTCCATGCGGCTCTGTCCAGTGGGTTCACCCTAGGCCTGGTTAGGCAGCACACTTTGAAAGTCTTTGATGTCCTTTTTACTGGGTGTGAAAACAAAATTCTAGTATCCTTTAAGCAAACCAATGTTGGATACTTGGATACTTCATTAGTCCATTATCTGACATACAAACTTTACAAATTGTATTAAGCTGATCTTCCTGGACATATGACATGTAAAAATATGAATACAACACATACAAATACAGTGGGGGAAACGTGTAATTTAACAAAGTTTTCGGCGTGCACAATGGTGCGTACGCCGTGCACACGATCGCGCGCACGCCGTGTATACGATCGGGGTGGGCGGGATTTTGGACGGCGGTAGGGCGGGGATTATTCAGAATTATTCATGTTAAGGCACCGTGTATAATAAAAGACAGCAAACTACACATGACATAAAGAAAATAGTTGTGGGCATTATTTGCGTGTATTTAAACGTATAAATTTCAATTTTTTGTTTCAATAAACAGCCCGTCAGGGCTCCGGTTTATAAATGTGACGATAGCCTTATTCGGGAACGGCAACGTGTTTGTACGTTGTCAGGTCTGGTACCGCAAGGCGTGTGCCGATCCAGGAGATAACTGCGTCCTCTCCAACTGAGTAGCCTCCAGTAAGTCAGAAACATCAAGACCTCAACATTTTGTTCAAAAGTGAACATACCATGATACGAAGCCATCTGACAAAAATGTAACAAACACTGGTCTTGAAATAAAGTTCTACATCGTGTTTGGACCTTTCTGAATAATTCTAAATGGAAAGCAAGACATTATAAAACGCATCAAATGGCAACAAACTTCACGCTGATTTGCATTGGCTTTTGTTAAAGCTTGAAAGGAACAACAAAACGATGAACAGGCCAACAGGGCGATAATTGTGTTAGTAAAAACAAAACGAGAAGATCAAAATGTAGTGTTAGCGCTACCACCACTACCGCCAAAAGAAACTGGAATAGCGAATAACAAAGGACGTTATTTTATATATCAACGTCCTGACAAGTTGGTATAACCTCCTTGCCAACTTGGAATAGCTAAACGCTTTCGCAGAACAAGTCGGCTTGCAGCGTTTTTCCCCGTGCTCTTCTATCCTACGGACCTGTATGTGTAAAAGTGATCATAGAAATGTATGGAAAATGTTAATAATCGGTCAAAAATATGTATTACGATATTCTATACAAAAACATGAAATTGTGAATCATAGTCATCGTACTATTTCCATAGAAAAGGTCATCCCCAGCGGTGAGAGAATAATTGATAGCAACGTTTAGTCTTGTGCCCTAATCGTTTTTCACATATGCAGCTTAAACTGGTCACAGCCATGGAAAAAGATAAAGGCAATAAAATCTTATGTTTCGTAGCGTATTAAAGTTCGAATAGGGCGCGACGTTGTTGGCACTGAAACAGATTTCAAACAAACAACTCAAGTTTTCCCGCCGCCTTTTGATCTGACTCTCCGACCGCCGTTTCGCGGGTTTGGGTGGGGTCCATCAATCAGTTTTGACAGCCTTGGCTCCGTTCTGTCTGGGGAGGACTGAAGCGAAGTTTAACTTTCAGGTTGGGGACAACTTATCCATTCCTTTGGAAAAAAACTGATTTGACTTCATTTTCTTCAAAACCACTGTTTCGCGTAGTAGACATAATTTCGGTGGGCAATTAATCATTAGATGATTGTTCAATAGTTGACTTTACACAGTAAATGTTTCCGTCGTCTTTCCTCCCCATAAGCAAATGTACAGCTTGCTGCCGAAATTTCCTCCCCAAGATTGCCTTGTGGCGTAATCAGACCAAATAAAATGTAGAATACTGGGTAGTAACAACGATAACTGAGGTAAACAAATTCAACCTCCTTGCAGTTATACTAGTATGTTGTACAATGTGTCGCGTGTCGGCGACTCAATAAACTTCATCAGCGGATCAGTTGTCGCTTGTACCACGCTATCAATGTTACTGGGAAACATAACAAACTTCAAGGAATTATCTTGTTCAACCAAGGAGTTTTTTTTAATCAAGAGAAGCAAGGAGGTTATTTCCATGAGAGGAAATAGTACGTATTAATTTAGCCACCGGTCGTGCTCCCAATTGTTTACTGCCCGGTGCGGTGCGCCTTTGATGTTTGTAGCGTTCCTTCGTGGGCTTTTCAACTTGGTTCAACTTGTAACAATATATGAAAGCTAGTTCGTCAGACGAGAAATTTAAATTTGCAACTAGATAAACAGACTTCTCGACATACTCAGTAACTTGCAACGTTCAGGAAAGGCGCTCAGATATCAAAAGTGAGAACTACTATTAATTCCTTTAACGGTAAAATTCCGTATTACTATCAAAGGCATAAAGACGGATAGATCGTATCAAACCCGACCGACCTTGGGCCGACAAAGACACGCTTGGGAGGCGGGGCACTATCGGGGTTTTTTAACGTCCCTAGTTGGAACTTATGGAAGTTAGCTGCGAGCAGTTTGGTAATTACCTGATCAAATACGCGTTTCGGTCAAGTTTCATTAAATGATGCTCTGGAAAATTGTGAAAATACGAAAATCTTTTTAAGGCCGTTCAGTACTCTTTGGGTTATACAAGGAGGTTGAGAAGAGTGTACGCACGAGAACGCCCGGGCTTATATACAAACAAAGTGGCGTCTATTTACGCACAAGATTTAACTTTGCATTCAGATGAAAGCTGGAAAAATATATGAGCGCTGTAATAAGATACTATTTGTTCTGCATTCGATTTCTAATGTTTGCCAACTGGATGGGTGGACGGTATGCCGTGCTTTTCCCGGGGGTCAATGACCTCGGAGCGCCACGTTGACGTGTAACCAAGGAGCCGGCTTTTATACAAGCTTGGTGTTACGTAACAATAATATTGTTGCTTGAAAGCGAGAAGTTTATGAACCAATCCTATCTTTAAAAAAACAATATGTGGGGTGTTGCTGACATTTTAATGAGCAAATGAAATGATAGTTACGGGTATATCAAGGAGGGTATACAGAATATAACATGCGGTCCCAGCGGTCGCGGCAGGCGCAGCGGACATCGCGCGGTGATATGGGGTGACTTGGATGGTCGTAAAATCAAACGTCTAATTATTTTTCTACCGTGTAAACTGGTGCCTCATTATCGATATCCCCAGTGATAATGAGCTGACTCCCCGCTGATCTGGACTCCGCCCTAAACGTGTGCACGGCGTGTATACGATCGTGTGCGCGGCGTGCACACGGTTGTCTCCGATCGTGTACACGTTAAAATACACGTTTCCCCCACTGTACTTACAGTTATTAACAGTTCATCTAATCAAGTTGGATGAGGACACATTTAAAACCTACCTCCCCAGGAACCATGGGCAAGCGCCTGGATAACATCTATGAGAGAACTCTAAGGAGAACTACAGAAAACGGAGAGGGGTGGAGAAAACTGGTGCCAGGTCTTCAGTAGTGCCTCAGTGTTCAAATAGTTAGACTAAGGGATAGATGAGCAAAAGTAAACAAGCAAACATTTGAATCTCTTTCCCCAGGAACCATGGGCAAGCGCCTGGCTAACATCAACGTGGAGAACTCGGAGGATAACCGCCGCACGTACCGCCAGCTGCTCTTCACGTCAGGCGCTGACATGCAGAACTACATCTCGGGCGTGATCCTGTTCCACGAGACTCTGTACCAGAAGGCTGACGATGGAACACCCTTCGTTAAGATTCTCCAGGACCAGGGTATCATCCCTGGCATCAAGGTAAGGACAAGGAAAGTTAAAGGAGTCTTAAACTCTTAAGTTACACCTTAAACTCTTAAATTACATCTCGGGTGTGATCCTGTTCCACGAGACTCTGTACCAGAAGGCTGACGATGGAACGCCATTTGTTAAGATCCTACAGGACCAGGGCATCATCCCTGGCATCAAGGTAGCCAGGCCAAGGAAAGTTAAAGGAGTCTTAAACTCTTAAGTTACATCTTAAAGTCTTAAATTACATCTCGGGCGTGATCCTGTTCCACGAGACTCTGTACCAGAAGGTTGACGATGGAACACCCTTCGTCAAGATTCTCCAGGACCAGGGCATCATCCCTGGCATCAAGGTAAGGACAAGGAAAGTTAAAGAAGTCTTAAAGTCTTTAATTACATCTCTGTTGCGATCCTGTTCCACGAGACTCTGTACCAGAAGGCTGACGATGGAACACCCTTCGTTAAGATCCTACAGGACCAGGGCATCATCCCTGGCATCAAGGTAAGGACAAGGAAAGTTAAAGGACTCTTAAAGTCTTAAGTTACATCTTAAACCCTTAAATTACATCTCGGGTGTGATCCTGTTCCACGAGACCCTGTACCAGAAGGCTGATGATGGAACGCCCTTCGTTAAGATTTTCCAGGACCAGGGCATCATTCCTGGCATCAAGGTAAGGACAAGGAAAGTTAAAGGAGTCCTAACCTCCAGGAATGAGAGTTATTTTCTGATAGATATTAATTTTAGAAAGTAAAACATGCATACTACTTCACAGTATACACCATCAAATGTTTCATCAGAATTTTTTGAAGCAAGAAGAAGCCAAATATCTGTGCTAGACTACAACATGTAGGTCTACAATATTTTTACATTTTGTCTTTGGTGTGACTTGTATTTACTGTATCACACGATTTCGGTGTTGCAACAGAAATGAGAAGGACGTCTTGTAAAACGATTCCACAGTGTTTTCATCTCTTAGACCCAGGCTTTTAGCTAGGCATGCATCAACGCGTCATTTAGACGCACTGTCCTAACAAACATAAGAAATCGGACGCAATACTTTTAAGCAAGACGCACTACGGACGCCCAAATTTTTCCTCCCAGCCTCAGTCAGGGCAAACATATTGTAACAGACACAAAAAAATCTTGGCTGAATTCTACAAAATATGCACCTCAAAATGCAGGAAATAGCATTTCAGAGGGTTACAATTTCAAAATTTTCCGGGGGGGGGGGGGGGAGGTATTGACTCAGGGAGCTGTACATGTATTTTTTTGTTATTGTAGGTTGACAAGGGAGTTGTCCCCCTGGCTGGCACTGTGGGAGAGGGAACCACACAGGGTAAGTCTTTGTTTTGTCCCTGACAAGAAAGACCAATCTTTGTTTTAAATTATTACAGTAAAGTAATGTCAACTTGTATCATAACAAGTTTATTTTTCTTATGGGTTGAGTTGTAATTTGGTGTAAAGATACAGGCACATATGTTCTTGAGACTGAAAAATAACTGAGCAAAACTTGACCCTTTTCTAAGAGGACTCGAAAACAGTATGATACCCTGTCAGGACAGCTACTCTCCTCAAAATAGTACTGTAACAGTAACTGTAGAAACCTGATGAACAACAGGAATTTAAATTTCTTTCTGTCCGCCTACTCCAGGTCTGGACGGTCTTGCCGAGCGCTGCGCCCAGTACTACAAGGACGGCTGCCGCTTCGCCAAGTGGCGCTGCGTCCTGAAGATCGGCCCCACCACGCCCTCGCCTCTCGCCATTCTGGAGAACGCCAACGTGCTCGCTCGCTACGCCACGATCTGCCAGGCGAACGGGCTGGTACCTATTGTGGAGCCAGAGATCCTGCCTGATGGAGATCACGATCTGGAGCGGTCTCAGTACGTCACCGAGAAGGTTTGTTTGTTTGTTGTTTGTTTGTTTTTTATTTATTTACCATCTGCCAGGCGAACGGGCTGGTGCCCATTGTAGAGCCGGAGATTCTGCCTGATGGAGATCACGATCTGGAGCGGTCCCAGTACGTCACTGAGAAGGTCAGCAAGGAGTCACACGCACACATGCACACACACATGTGCACGTACACACATGTGCACACACATACACACATGTGCACACACGCACACAAACACACATACACACACACACGGACACACACACACACACACAAACATGCACACACACACACAAACATGCACACACACACAAACACATGCACAAACACAGACACAGAAACACGCACGCACACACACACACACATACAGACACACAGAAACTCTGCAGTTCGTATGAGAGAACTCATACACACACACTCATACAAAATGTACTCACAAAAACACACACACACACACACACACACACACACACACTCACACATCAGTATTGATACTAAAGAAGGCGATAGTGGTTGTTGAAAATTGAATAGCACAAAGGAGTCACATTTGAGGCTTTGTGTTGGATGAGAGTCTAGCATTGTGCTATGTTTCTCCACCCCCTGCAGGTGCTGTCTGCCACCTACAAGGCCCTGATGGACCACAACATCTACCTGGAGGGGACGCTGCTGAAGCCCAACATGTGCACCCCGGGCCAGTCCTGCACCAAGAGATACACCCCGCAGCAGATCGCCGAGGCAACCGTCACTGCCCTGTCACGCACCGTCCCCGCTGCTGTGCCTGGTAAGGTCACGCCTGCAGCATGCTTAGCCACATGTGCCTCGGCCTGATGTTTGCCTTTTGCCAAAATTAAATCAAACTCCTAGTGGCCTATAGAATGACAGCACCTTGGGAGCCGATCTACACACACGTACCCGGGGCAGCGGGAGATCGTTTCACACCTATTTGTCAACCCCTTTTTCACCCCGTTTTACTCTTCTATGACCTGGGTGTGAATTTTGTTTTCACCCCCCTCCATCTGCATAGAAACAATGCCAACCCAGGTCCCCATTTTCCCCCTTGGGTTTGTTGAAAACGGGTAAGGAACCCAAAAAGGTCGTATTCACCCCAAAGTTACCTCAAGCTGGGTCGGTAGTGTTTGTTCAATAGGTTGAGAGTTCCCCTGCTGAGTCAAACCAAAGGCTTAAAAATGGTACATGCTGCATGCTTAGGTCTCAGCATTTTGCATAAGTGTATGGTAGTTGAACACACACCCTATTAACTTGAGGGCTACAGATACAGAGATGGGTGTCACCTGATGCACCGGCCATTTGGTGCAGAAAAAACTTAAATGTTCAATGTAACTATTTGGCAAAGTATGGTGATGGGTCCAGATAGCGGGGAAAAGGTTGATTTTATTTGGTAGTTGTAAAGCAAAGTTGAATTGTAATTTCCAACACAAATGTTGGTCATTTTAACTGTTCGGCTGTCCAAATCCACTCTTTTGTAGTCTTTTAGGCATCTTGCTGTGGACAGTTTTTTGATAATCTCTACATTCTTCAGGCATCGTGTTCCAGTCTGATAGACAGTCCCTAACCATTTGCACATGTTTTCAGGCATCGTGTTCCTGTCCGGCGGGCAGTCCCTAACCATTTGTACATATTTTTTCAGGCATCGTGTTCCTGTCTGGCGGACAGTCCCTAACCATTTGTTCATATTTTTTCAGGCATCGTGTTCCTGTCCAACGGACAGTCCTTAACCATCCGTACATATTTTTTCAGGCATCGTGTTCCTGTCTGGCGGACAGTCCGAGGAAGATGCCTCCGTCAACCTGAACGCCATCAACCAGTTCCAGGGGAAGAAGCCGTGGAAGCTGACGTTCTCGTACGGGCGCGCCCTGCAGGCCTCCGCGCTCAAGGCCTGGGCAGGCAAGGGCGACCAGATCAAGGCCGGACAGGCCGCCTTCCTGGGGAGGGCAAAGGTGAGGGGTCAAGGGTGAAGTTGGGATGCTTTGATAGGTCAGGGGTCATACACTTGGATGGGAATTGCCATATTCTTAGGAATATGCGTTTTATACATTCATCATGCCCTGCGACAGGCCGCCTTCCTGGGAAGGGCAAAGGTGAGGGGTCAATGGTGAAGTTGGGATGTTTCGACAGGTCAAGGGTCATACACACTGGTGCAAATTGCCATGTTCTTAGGTTGTTGCCATAGTTTTATACGTTCATACATAGTACATAACGGTACCTTTATTTTGACTGGATGTCAGCCAAACCTGCTCTTCCCAGAGGTCCAGTGGGTTCTACATTGGTTAGAGAAAACAGTTGGATCAAATGCCGTGTACACTGTCATCCCAGGAGAGCAAAGTTGAGAAGTCGAGGGCCGAGCAAAAGGCTGTGGATTGTCCAATTAATAATGATGTTACAATAGCTGCATGGTAATAATGATTAGGATTGAACAGCGTTCTTCATGAAAACTTTTTATTTCTGTCCTGAGCCGTGCTCCAAGTGTTGCTTCTTCTCTTCCTTCCACACTATTGAGCTCATGTATGTAGCTTATTGTGGCTTCTCAAGTTATTTTGTGTCAGACTCTTTTTTTAAATCTTTATTCTTTCATAACTTCTTCTCTGAACTTCAAAACTAAACTTGATATGTACACTTTCAGTGAGTATGCTTCCACCAACTCCTGTCTCGAAAAATTTTTATGGCATGCTACAAAACAGCATGCGGAATCAAAACCAGGACATGACAATTTTTCTTGAGTATGTAGTACGTCTAGGTAGTTAGATAGGCAAGATAACGGTTTCTTAAGCAACTGGATGAATTTGTAACAGTTTCATTTTTGGATAGTTTGTAAATAGTCTGCTTCTTTTTACATTTACAAATCTATCCATTGCTTTAACTGTTAACTTGCACAAATAATTATATAATACCATAATTTACAGTTGATAATTCTAGCAGTTGAGGGTAATTATAATAATAAGGGAGTAGTTCACATTGTTTAACTTTAGCAGTGAAAACAAAAATTCCTAGCATGCTGTCTCAAATTTGAGTGATCAAAAACAATTGCAATGATCAAAGTTCAGTGGTTAAATAATGCCTGCGAAAGTATCTCTTAAACAAGTTACAGTTAGCAGGGCTCGAAATACTACCTGCATATGCAGGTCAGCGCAGGCAAAATTAGAGCTGTGCAGGTATTTCTGGTGTCCACCTGCACTTAACCTGCACTGGTCCATGTACTGGGTTTTACACATAAAAGTCCTATACGTAGATGTATTTGGATTGTTTTTAGCTGCATCGACTGTTTCCACCTATAAAGTATAAATTTTAAGGAAAAATAGCAATGGTTTCTTAACAATTTTAGAATGATCCGTACTAAATTCAGAGTGGTGCAGGTAAAATTTGTCTGGTGCAGGTAATTCTCAATGTTACCTGTACCAGTGCAGGTATGCAGAAAAAAGTATTTTGAGCCCTGGTTAGCAAATCAAGAATTAAACTTTTTTTAAAGTATCTTGACAGTATCTTGACAGTATCTTGACAGTATCTTGACAAACTCTCCCCCCTCCCCTCTGTGTGGTTACCCTACACCAGGCTGCCGGAGAAGCCGCCTCAGGAAAGTACGGCGGTGGTGTTGCTGGAGACGCAGCGGCAGAATCGCTCTTCATCAAAGACCACGCCTACTAAACCCACACCACGATTGGTACCGATTGTCGCTTTCTCGTCCAATCACGCGAAGTTTCTGTTGTTTTTCCGTACTAACATTTGGTTCAGTTTGTTTGTTTTTCTTTAACCTTGTTTATTTGTTGCAGGCTGTTGGTTTGTCACGTGCGCAGAGTTCTGTTTCACGGCAGCTTTTTAAATTTTTCTGTTCTTGGGTAAGGCCTAGGAAAATTGATGCTTTCTTTCTAATTATGGTCCTGAGAAACATCAGTGTCAAGCAAATACAGCTCAACAAGGTGAATCAATTTAAACCAGAATGCACAACACGGAAATTTTCATCATCATATTCAACCAATGCTGTCTCTAAGACTTGTCATTCCGTCCTGGGACAGAAAACCACCTAAAGCAAGTGAAAAGAGGACATGTTGGAAAATGATTTTGCAATGTTTTCATCATTCAGATGTCAGACAAACTGTTGGGACAGCAGCAGGCTCTTCAGGTCGGCTAATTAGCCAAAAAAATGCAACGTTTTTTTCCAGGCCTTACTGCTTTATTGCACTTTGATGCAGTGTTTTGAGACCCCTCATTACGTCCTGGGACAGAAATTTCCTTGTTGGGACGGAAAAATGTCACCCCGTCCTTCCCCTAAAAAACTTTTAAAATGTATTTTTATCAGCATAAAATGACAGATTTAACAAAAATCGACAGCATGGGCTCCAAACAATGATCATATACATGTACTGTGCAATTTGCCAACATAAAGGGGACCTAAGTTTGGTAGGTCTGTTCATACTAGCCTTTTTCTAAAGAAAGAGAAAAGAGAACATGTTGAAAATGATTTTGCAATGTTTTCATCATTCAACAACTGGGGACATCAGCAGGCTTCTGCTTAGGTTGGCTAATTAGCCAAAAAAATGCAACGTTTTTTTCCAGGCCTTACTGCTTTATTGCACTTTGATGCAGTGTTTTATACATGTATCTTCACGTTTGCAGTTGCTTTTTGCGTGGTTCTGCTTTGCTGCTGCTTGTGCTTATGGAACTTGCTTTACTTCAGTTTTGGAGATGTTTTCATTTTAGATATTCATTGTTGAATATGTATGATGTGTATACATGTTTTCAGTCAAACCAATTTTCTAGTTTGTTGTTGATGACTGTGATGTGACCTGTACATATACAAATTTGCTTGTTTGTTAAATCATATTTGAAATTGAGATGTTTCAGTGACTTAAGTTAATTAGTACTTCGTAAATCGTCGTAAATCAGAGCAGAGATTGT
The DNA here is from genome assembly GCF_000003815.2 of Branchiostoma floridae. NCBI lineage: Eukaryota > Metazoa > Chordata > Leptocardii > Amphioxiformes > Branchiostomatidae > Branchiostoma > Branchiostoma floridae. Next base: position 20,096,789 of record NC_049989.1, on the reverse strand, counting down.
AATCGAACACCTGCTTCTTCCGGGTATGGCAAACACTTTTTCGATCGCGTTCTTTGTTTAAGTATGATCGTGATGACGTAAAATCCCCCCTATGATGAAAGCAGTTTGTGTGGTTCAATGGGGTCTATTACTATTAGGACTAGAGCTGGGTACCGGTACAAAACTGGTTTTTCTCATTGGACCGGACCGGAAAAAACGGACCTGAAAAAAATCGGTGGACCAGATGTTGGACCGATTGGAAAATGAACTGATTATATTGTCAGGCATTCACACGTTTTCGGGGTTATCGGTCGAGGAAAATAGAGAGAAGCAGAGTAGACTCTATAGTAAATCGTACAGAGGTAGTTAGCCTTGTAGGGTTTTTAAAACGCCAGTGCCTTGGGAGTCAAATACAACACAATACAGATTCCTTTGTAGCAAAATGGACAATTGTTTTGAGTATCGTCCATTCACAAGTTCTCACATACTGAATCAGGTCCAGGTTCAGGTCCGGACCTGAATTTTCTGTACCGGTATACTCACCCATAATCAGGACTAAATCATTTCTTTATTGTTTTATTGCAGGCGAACGGGTTGGCCTGTGAAGCCAAGTACACGGCTGGCGCAGGCGACTCAGCTGCATCCGAGTCTTTGTTTGTTGCAGACCACAAGTACTAGAGCATGAACATATACATCATAGCAAACTGCTTCACATCTACACATAGACTTTGGCTACGATAAAATTAAGGTTTGGGTAAGGTAATAGAGAATGGTGTATTGTTAAAATTCCCCTTTCCCTCCTCTTGCGTAATTATGGAATGTATGTTTGAAAGTGTAACTATTAAAAGAGAATGAATTCTTAACTGAACTTAGTTGTTTGCTTTACTGTGATTATGAATTGAGTTAATTTACAACTGGGTTATACTTATTTCTGAAGTATTCGTCTCTACGTTTTTCACGCAATCAGATCCAATTTCTGCAACAAGAAAGTGATGGTAACTTTGAGATTTTAGAAGCTGTACTGGGCAGTTGAAAAATCCTGACTGAAAAGTAAAATGCGCGGCATAAAAGCAATGTCTGATTCAGAAGCATGTATTTGTTGTTGCTTGTCACACGCTTTATGGTATAGAATATGTCATGTAAACCTGTTGAAATAATAGTCTAAGATTTAAAGTAGAGATGGTGTCTATAAAATAGGGACTAATTCTTGAAGAATGCAGTTCAGAAGAATGGTATATTTCTAAAGAAAATGAAGTATTTGTTGAAAAAATGTTTGACAGTATTTTGCAAGCCCTCAGAATAACTGCATACTGAGAGAAATGATAAAAGGAAAATTGATCAATAATGTTAAAATGTGAACGTTGAAACAAGAAACGGCACAAAAAGCAGTATTTTGACTTGTGAATGTACAATGTATATGACATCAAGTTGATTGGAAGAAGCTGTTAATAGTTTGAAGATGAACAACTGTAAGAAGTCTATAAATATGCTCAAAACGTGACAACAAGGAGTTTCACAGTGTTGGAATATATGCAAGACAGCTCTGCCTGCTTTGTCGATGCTTGACTTAACTGCAACACGTTCTTGGTGATGCGTGTACTGTACATGTTTCAGAAGGTAAAAGAACTGCTTGAATGTTGTATTTGATGTTGGAGAGTCATATTTCCTCTGCAACTTTCTCTCGGGGTGGAAGAGTGGATAAACTAGAGCACACAAAATGTACATGTTTCAGAAGAGAAAAGAACTGCTTGAATGTTGTATTTGATGTTGGAGAGTCATATTTCCTCTGCAACGTTTTCTCGGAGTTTGAAGAGTGGATAAACTAGAGCACACAAAATGTACATGTTTCAGAAGGGAAAAGAACTGCTTGAATGTTGTATTTGATGTTGGAGAGTCATATTTCCTCTGCAGTGTTCTCTCCGGGGTGGAAGAGTAGATTAACTAGAACACACAAATGTACATGTACGATGTAGCTGTAGCTGCTGCTATTGTCTTGGATGAATACGAAATAAAACATCCTTCATTGATCATAGTCTACATGGTTATATACTGCAGCTGCAGGTATGTCTTTACCAAAGACTTATGGAAAATATAGTACATAATGCACTGCTGCTTTCTTAAATGCACAGCACTTCTGAGAAAGACTTGGTATGGGAGATGAACACACCGGGTGAACTAGCCCCTGTAGCAGCCCAGTGTTAATACCAAGGGCTATAGAGTCAAGTATGTTTAAGTGTTAAAACATGCTTTACTACCATACTGCTTCTCATAAGTGTTGAGCTTAGAAATTGTGTTTTTAAAATTGTTCCCACGTTTGGCGTACAATATACACATGAGAAACAGTGTCAGTCAAGTATGTTTATTTATGTCATACCTGTGACGCGAAAACGTTCGATACGGGTGTTCCGGACCGGGCCGTAACTTCTGTATCAGACCGGTTCGAAAGGCGTATCACACAGGCTCCATTCGAATAAATCGAACTGTTTCGAGCGGGCCGATTGCGGCACGGTTGGCAATTCGAATACCTGATTCGGACGTTGAACATTGCTGTTGCAACACATTTTGTTCGAGGGCACCAAATTTGTTCAACTAATGGTGCATTTCGCATCGAAACATGGGTTTTCTCAGGTGGGTATGACAGAAAAAATACAACATGGTGTATTCCGCATCACCCTCGGTCTCGGCCCTCCCACGGGTCGGATCACCCTCCGGCCTTCAGGCGATCCGACCCGCGGTCGGGCTAATACCTCGGGTGATACGGAATACACCGTGTTGTATTCTATATATATATATGACCTTTGGTCAATATTGACCATGGTGAAATCCTAATTGATATCAGCCCTACAGCGTTGGCTGTGGCTGTAGTAATTCTACACGAGAATGACAGTCTCTGCTACATAGGGCACTGTAAACATACTTGACTCTAGTAGCCCAAGTGCCAAGATGGGCACCAAGAGGATTTTCACTCATCCATAACTGTTAAAAGTTGTTATGCCCCTACAAGAGGGGGGAGGGAAATTCTGTAAGTGCCCTTTTGAAATATCCTATATAGTCTGGATTTACTGCCTAATTCTGTTACCGGTACACCCCATTTCAATAGATGGTGATGACTGAGCAAAAAAGGATTTGTTCTTTGTTTATGAAATTCATAGAGTGACCTGTCAAATTATTACACACCAGTGACACCAGCCTCCAGTGGAAATTTAAGGGGTTGTAAGAAATACATGTGGAGGCAAAATGCCACCCTAACAGGGAGAAACAATGACCAGAAACATTGTTTATTGTGATGTCAACACAAAACACAACATCTGATCAGCACAAACAAGACATGTTTACTAACAACAACAAAAACATCAATCCAAAATGATCACAATGCATCTGTTCCCTGATTTTGGTTCAAAAGAGCCTCTTCTTAAACATGCTAGTCCATCCAACAGTTGTCAATGATTATGGTATTTATTTGGCACAAGAAAATCAGAAGTTACTGACACTACTTGTAATGTGTACAACATCTTAGTCATGAGCCTGCTGTGATGTCTTATACAACTCTGCTCAGCACACACCGTGGCAAACCCCTACTCTTGTCGGTAAGTCTGCCGTGACCTCTAGCGTGCGAAGGTCGTGCCGTCCCTGCCGACATCCTGCCTTGCCATGTCGTGGAAGTTGACGTAGAGCCTGCAGGGGTGAACGGTAACAATCATGGTGACCTTTGACCTTACTTTTGTTCCAGTAATTAAGCCAGTTCACAGTTTGAAATGCTCATGCCTGGTGTGATGCATTGTAGATAATATGTCAAAGTTAAAGGCCCCTGAGACATAAAATTTGATATTTAATAAAACACATCTGAACATGGTATCACGCATGGTCTGAGTAGACAAGAACTGTTTAAACTTAGGGACCTTCACCTTTGACCTTGTGCATGCACAGTTTAAATGGTGAACTAACCTATTCATGAACCCAATGGCATGATGTCATACCTTCAAGAGGTTCCAGCGACAGACTTTTTTCTACACATTGGCCCATAACAACTCTTAACATGACAACCAATGACACTTACAATGGTACAACTAGACACTGGTATATTATAGGCACTAAATGGCAGAAAAATAACAAAACCTTTGTTGTTGTATGTATTACTTGTGCATGAACCATGAAGTAATCTATATAATTCCAAGCTAGATCAAGTTCTGAAGAGAGACATAAGGTTTGCCATCAGGTTTTGCTACTAGTAGTAACAACCTAGCAGTATGATTATACCGGTACTTTATGATATGCACCCCAAAGTGTTTCAGTACAGAATTTTAGGCTAGATACAAAACGTACATCAGTGCAGTGCCTCACCTGTCGCCAGGTATGTTGAGGTGTTTCTTGACGTGTTCGCAGATCGCCGCCGTGTGGCTCTTGTTCTCCTCCAGCCCCAGTTTCCCGATGCTCAACAAGTTAACGATACAGCACGGTGCATCCGTCCCTCCGTACGACATCAGGAGTTCCGCTTCCACGCACACACAGACGTACTGGGGAGGGGTGTAACATTTCAAACTTTAGATAAAAACTTAAGCTGAAAAGGATTACATGTGACGGTTCAAGGTAAGAATAAAAATAACAGCTTCCCGATGTCGATGATACAGCACAGTGCGTCCGTTCCTCCGTATGTCATCAGGTCTGCTTCTATGCACACACGTACTGGGGAGAGGAAACATGGCAAACTTCAAATCAAGACTTAAGCTGAAGACAGAAGAGGATCTTATACGCTTTTTGTTCATGGTAAAAGAAAAGGGGTTCCCAATGCTCATCTGGTGGATGATACAGCACTGCGCATTTGTTCCTTCGTATGTCATCAGCAGGTCTGCTTCCACGCACACACACACACGTACTGGGGAGGGGGGACATTTCAAACTTAAATTATTAAAACCTAACCTTCAAAGACCATCTTAATTTTTATACATGTGACAGTTCATGGTAAAAAAAACAGCTTCTGGATGCTCTTCAAGTCGATCAGGCTGCACGGCGCTCAACATATCACACTTTCACATTCGTAGGTTTACTAAATGTCACTTTCATCACACCATGCATCACCAACTGACGTGACCATTCTAACCGGTCCGGACCTTTTGGCCTAACGGTTATGGTGTTGGGTTGGCGGGCACCAAAGGACTGTTTCTACTGCAAGGCTACGAAAGTCACGGGTTCCTCACTGGGCGTCCAGTGACGAACGTATATTCAAAATGGCGTCGTCACTGGATGCCCAGTGACGAAGAAAGTTCGTCACTGGTTTACCAGTGATGAATTGCTTTGTTCCAGTGATGAAGCTCTCTCGGCACTGGAATTCTAGTGATGAACCTTGACTCGTCACTCGGTTTCCAGTGATGAACTCCGCTCGTCACTCAGGACCCAGTGATGAACTCCGCTCGTCACTCGGGGCCCAGTGATGAACGTCATTCGTCACTGGGAACCGAGTGCGGAACCACCGAGGTCACCGGTTCCTCACTGGGTTTTCCAGTGATGGGTGACTCTTCGGCACTGGACACCGAGTGATGAAATTATTTCGGCACTGGGCTTCCAGTGACCACGTTCTATTTGCACCAGAACGTTCCAATGCTGACTTCGATATGCAACAAAAACACCCTAATTCACATGTCACCATAGCGGCGTGTTACTGTTAGATTTGGTCCGGGAGTGTGGGGACTTGCAGAGGTGACGCTAGTATAACTTTAAGTGCTAACTTTCAAATCCCCTCAACTGAAACGATGATTCCTTTTCCTTCAGTAAACTGAATATTTGTCGTCACTGGTTTACCAGCTGAAGTTTCCTCATCACTGGAAAACTAGTGACGATAAATTTACCCCACTGGTAAGCCAGAGACGACGCGACTTCATCACTGGATACCGAGTGATGAGAAATTTACCCGTGACTTCGGTAGTTTTGCGTTTCTACTTGCCTCTTATGCGTTTCGGTTCATGACAAGCGCATCGTCATCCAAGATGCACATGCAACGTGCATGCACACAACGTGCACATGCATGTAACAAATTGCCCCTCCCCCTTTTACATGCACTCACCCCTTCAGGTTTTCCTAAAATATCAGCGATAAGCTTGGACGTCTCCGTCACAAAGTCCTTTGGGATGGCGCTACGAGCCAGGTTTGTCTTCAGAACGAAGGAAGGCATCGTGACTTTATTCTTCTACTAGTTCTAGCAACAGAAAACTGAAGAAATCTAGCGGTGTCTGACAAGACGTGAGAATGCCGATATCGCTGTAAGGTTCAAAGGTCACAGTGGTAGATTGCAGCAACGACACCTGCCGATATCTACGAGTAACGCTAATGACTCTAGCACTGGATTTTGTATTCAATACATGTACATTTAACATTCGACATTACTTCTTCCCCCATTAAAAAAATGATCTGCCCACTAACTACTCCTCGTCGCGTCGCGCTACAAGTCTGCTTGGTCCCCGCACCTCTGCTTTAATTTATTTACCGCCAAGAACCACCGCTCAAAGCCGACATTAAAATCGTGCAGAAATAAAGTACTGGTACTAATAACAGTAACAGGTGCTAAGAAATCCGGAATAACGAAGATGACACTACATTGCTAGTCTATAATAATGTTCTATATCTACGTAACGTTATGCTTAAATGATACGGGGTCACTTCTTTTGAAGCAGTGGACACTATAAAAAGCTCTGCGATTTAATCAAAGAACAGTCTGAGTTTCAGTGGGAAGATAGCTAACATACCTGTACCTGTGGCGCGGACTGACCGTCGCCGTGGCGACATCTGTCGTCATTTACGCGTATTATCTCTTCTCGTGTGTGGACCTGTCAAACACCGTCAGGAAGTCAGAGCTATCGTCGAATGTTACAAACACGTGCGTGTGATTTTCCTAACTTTTCTTCAACACGTTTGCAAAATACAAGTCTATCCCCTGCTTGAATTATTGTCTTTTATAACACTAATTCATTGCTGTAAGTAATTGAACGGCATACCTAGCGCATCCCCGTCTAACATCGGCCAACGAAAGGGTTTGCCCCCTCATCCTCGACCGATGATGATGATAAATTCATTGCATAGCCACGTAGATAACAGATAGGAAGCTGTAACAGGGACTATCCAGATGGTTTGAAGGTAATACAGACAGACAGATGCACAGACAGAGAGACAAACAAAAAAGATAACATTCATTAATATTTCATGGTAATAGATATATGTCAGATTAAACCGCTGAACTTTAACACATGAATTTGTATCTTACTGATATCAAGCGGGATGCCACACTTCTGCCGGTGGAGACCGCCGTTTGCTGGCCAATCCTTGGAACCGAAATCGGCTCAAACTCGAGACGACGCTCCGAGGAGGAATTGTAGGAAAAAGACAAACTTGGCGTTCATCAAAGTGCACAAGGCGGGCGGGACGACCATGTGTCAGCTCTTCTTCAGGTTCGGGCTGCGCCATCGCCTCAACTTCGTCCTGCCAAACAGCAGCAGTGATACCAAGGCCTTTAACCTAGGTAAGGTGGTCACAATCTCAACATGGCGCTGGTAAAGAGCTTCCAATGGCAACAACTGTTAACTAGTTATAGTTATATCTAAATGGTTTTACCTGCGACAAGTTGTACGTTGTGCCGTGTTGTGCCTGCAAAGCTTGGACACCGTGCCTGACTGCGTTCGCCTACCCTCCAAGCAGTTTTTATCGGGCTGTCTATTTTGTATCATTTTCTTTATCCCGCGAGACATAAAGAAACAGTAAAAAAATAGATAACCCGATAAAAAGGTCTAAAAAAAGTGGGGGAAAAAACCTGAGCCGAAGCCTCACCTCTCCTTAAAGAGTGGCATTCGCTGGCGATTTCGTGATGTCTGCCGCATAACATCAACTGTGTATTGCGCAGAACGCACGTTAATGCCGATAGACCGATGCCATGTTTCCTTTATAAACGTTTACGTCTCCATCCAGGCTGGCCACGTCCGTTGAAGAAACGGCAGTACCTGAGGCGGATAGACGGAGAGCCCTTCAACATCCTGACGAACCACGCCGTGTACAGACGGGACGTCTTCAGGAACATCATGCCGAACGACACCGCTTACCTGGCTATCTTACGGGAACCCTTCAGGTGAGAAGCCACCCAGTCCCCTTCGATAGCCTCATTTATTCAGTTCTTATCTTATGTTGATTTGCATAATTGAATATTTCATTATCCTTATTGTATAGTTATATCTTTCCATGTATTACTTGTATAACAGAGGAGGAGGGCCTGGTATAAGCAACATACCATTATCAGGTTTTTCCCTTTTTAATGTTTTTCGTATTATGTCATTTCATCATCTTGTACAAATAAACAAACATGGCTGCATTGTCCACGGGGTCTTCCATAATGATTCGTTTCGTTGTCTACCTGCCTCTTATTTCCCTCAAGCCTCCCATGCTTAACCACGCACAGTCGTCTTAGAAGCATAAGCTTTGGGGAAACGTTGTGTAGCTTTCTTTCAGTAGCTAGCTTTTATTTGAAAACGCTATAACCCAAAACTTGATTTTTATAATCAGCGCGATACCAGGTTCCCTTATGATCAGACATTTTTTTAACTTTGATTTAAACTATTAAACATTGATCTAGCTATTTGTTTTAATTTCATCATCCATCCAGCCATCTGAAGTCGGCTATGAACTTCTATCATTTACGGAGGAAATTCCATCTGCCTAAGAACAACACCATCCCGGCGTTACTACAGCAGCCGAGTTTCTACGAGGACTATTGGAGAAGTAGGATAAAGCAGCCATTTTCTTACACGAACCTGATGTCGTTTGACATGGGGATCAACTTTTCTGCACGCCTTAATACTGAGGTATTGTTTTAGAAGTTACAATTACACACTTATGCTTCATACTGCTGATAGTCTAATCATTTGTGATTTGTTTATTTACTTGTTTGTTTGTTTATTTGTTTGATAAGAAACACTTTTGTAAGAGCCCTATGCACAGTTAGTGTTGTATGTAGTTTAGTGTTCTGATGAGTCCTCAAACCAATTGTGTTGTTCTGGATCGTCTCTAGACGGGTGGTAAGAACTAGACACAGCGTACTGTATGCTGTCATTTAAATCACATGAATTTATGTCAATTGAGGCGCATTGACTTAAAATGTTTGATCTACGTCTCCGTCTGTTTTATGTGAATTAAGTGTATCGCTGACTATAAAGATGTATCATTGAATTCAAAAGTGTACCATTAAATCTTAAATCTTAGTGTGGAATTTAAGAAATATGTCGTTGAATTTTAAGAAGATGGACCGTTTTATCTATTCATTTATTGTACCGTTTGCCCAGTACGTGAAATCCTACGTCACACAACTGGAGCGGGATTTCCGTCTGGTGCTGATCCTGGAGTACCTTGACGAGTCGCTAGTCCTGCTGAAGAGGTACATGTGCTGGGACATGGAGGACATCCTATACAAGCCGAAATTATATCCAGAAAGGTGAGGGCAATGATGAAATAGCCTCCACTATACTCTCCAAGCAAAGGTTTTGACACAGCAAGCTAAAATACAAAATGGAAAGCCCGATAAAAACGACTTTTAAAAAAACCGTTTAAAAAAACAGCCGAAGCCTAACCTCTCCTTGGAGAGAACCTATACCAGGCTCACCTACGAGGGTACGAGGATAGTAGAATCGGCAAAAAAAGTCGGGAAAATGGCAAGGGGAGTCAGTTTACGTTAAGGTTAATTAGTGTGCCGGCTAAACCCTCTAGTAGCCAAACTCCCCGGGCAAATTATTCCCCATATGATAGACAGCGTAGTCAGTCTGGTAGAGGCTAGGATAACGATGTGTGTGGCATCTTGTGGCATAACGGTTTAGTGTTTGGTGCAGAACCAAGAGGCTCTGGATTCGAACCCCCGGCATGCCCCGATATTGTACTTTTGGGAAAGGCAATTTACGACTTTACTTTAAACATTTTCTCTTTTCGGGTCATGTGAAGATCGACATACAGAGTAAATATGAAGTGTTGTAGTCCTTGTTGAAAATGATTTAGAAATAAAAAAAAAAAGACAGATATAAGTCAAAGATACTGAAATCATCCTTAGAAGCTTTCGATTTCTTTTGCCACATGCACAGCTATGACCTAAAAAGCGTAACTGCTACCCCTGAACTGAGACGGAAACACCAGGCCTGGAGTAGAGCAGACTACATTCTGTATCACCACTTCAACAGGTCGCTCTGGCAGAAAATTAGCCGAGAAGGAAAAGACTTCTGGGCAGAGGTATGGATTTCGTCGATGGTTTAAATCTGTGGGTTTTTTTTTTTTCACGTTCTAAAGATGTCGGTTAACGTAGGTTGTACCTCGTGGGTAAGGACTTTTGCATTATGTAAACTTTTAATTGTAATACATATCTTTTTCTATATTTTCGTGACAGAGAAGCGAGAAGAAGTAAAACAGACACCACTTTTCTTATCTAAAATTGTGTTTTTTTTATCGCTACGACCTGTACGTACTTAGCTTGTTTGTGCATAAATCATGGGCAATAGACCTCGGAATTGTTGTTGTTGTTTTGCAACAAAGAGAAAATACAGTACAATGGTGCCACACTCAACGAAACTGGCATTCAGGCGATTATTATTGTCATTGTCATTGTACTTCATTTAGAGCCATACTCGTAACATCATCCAGGGAGTATAGAAGCATCGGAGATCCGACAACAATTCCTTGGCCTACAGCCTGTGCATAAATGTACAATAAAGGTCTCAAGTTCATTCATTTATTCTATTCATTTATTCCTCGCCAGGTACGGACTTTCCGGGACATACACAAGCGAACGACACAATTTTGTTACACCGGGGAGCGGATGAAGAATGAGTCTGCTCACTTGGTGTTCGAACAAACGCCATGGAGCCGGCCGGTCCACATAGACTACGCCTTCTGTGAGCGCCTCCGCTCTGGATATGCACCAATGAGACGCGAGGCTCTCCTGGTACACATGAGTAGACTGAAAGGCAGGAATGTCACAAGACGTAAGGAAGACTTTGAACGGAAAGATCTCGGATCCAGCAGAATCCGATTGGGATATTTTTGACAATCGGATACAAGCGGATACAGGCGGATCTACATCGTCTACGTGTTGTTCTGAATATGCACCAATGAGACGCAAGGATCACCATATACACATGAGAAGAGTAGTACCACAAAACGTGACGTTACACTGGATGGACAGACCTTGGGTCCGACAGAATCCGAACAGGGATATTTCTGTATTTGTAGCAGATACAAGCCGATACAGGCGCCAGATCCACATTTCTAGACTTCTCCGTTCTTAATATCCACCGAGTGAAATACAAGGCTTTCGTTATACAGAGGAGAAAACTAGATGCTCGTCGTACGGCCCCTACGACAGGAAAACTAAAAAACCGAAAGTGGATGTTGTTCGTCCATCCTGGCTCGATGAAGACCTTGACTTTTAGTCACTTTTGTGTTTCCCGGCATGACTGACGAGTCCAACCCTGGCACGAAACTGCCCGGGCCGCGGATGCAAATGTTCCAATGAAGCCTAGCTAAAAGTACTATGTAAGGAACAGAAGAAAAAAGGTGGGCATGCCACGGAAAAGATGGGAGGATTAGAAAATGGACAGACATAACACTAAGCAAAACACTAAGAAAAGAAGATAACCGAGAACGGTAGAGAGCAGCTGGTTATATTACACCGAACGACTCGTTACCCCTAACTTTTGCACATCTATTGGCAAGCGTTCTTTAAAACTATCCAGAGAAGATGCCCCTACTGTACTTGGTGATATCAAATTCCACCCTAAGATAGTTCTGGGAAAGTACGAATTTTTGAACACATCAATCCTAGGTTGGTACTTGAAGGCATGACTGTTTCTTGTTCTTTTTTGAGCTGGTATTAGATACTTATCAGTTGGTACGTCCACCAGTTTATTGGTCATTTTGTACATCATGGAAAGTCTGGACATTTTCCTTCTGTCTTAAAGTGACATCCACTGCAAAAATGCATAGAAAGGAACGGTCAATACATAATATATACATAATACACAGGACTTCAATTGGTGAAATCAGCGGGTACACTTTATTCTATCAGTGCAGATTGCCATGTTTTAGACACCAATATGCAACATTTTAAGATTATACTGAACGAAAATATTTTGAATTTTCTTTCATATAACATTTAGACGACGTCCTTTGACCCTGACGTCAGCCCTAGCTAGGGTCGTCAGACGACTTCAGAACACAGTGAACTCAAATGTCATCCAGGGTGTTTAACATTAATTAAAGTTCAGTAGGCTGACAAACGCGACAGTCGCAACAGTCACAGATTTCGAGCAGAAAGGACACAGAAGACCGGTACACCAGGATATATATCTGTATCGTTTTTTTTTAATAACTATTGTTGTTTTTAAACTATTATCTGCATGTTTGAGCGCTCAACCGGTAAAAGCCGTATGTTGTAGCAACACCCATTCGTCTGTATTTGCATATGACTACAATGCATGTGACTTGCCTGTTACCATTTAAGAACTATACTTTGCCGCCCTTTCCGTCAAGTGTGTCAAGTTCGATCAAGGCTTCATATTAGAACACTTTTAACACAGTCGAACGCCGAAACTCATGCTAATACGTCCAGGCTACAGCCCCAACGGTGAACAGAATTCGAACCCCTTCGTGGAAGATTTTAATAAGGATGTTCGTGTACATATTTTTCTGGCCCGGGGTTGACGCCCTGCTGTCGACGATTAACGACCTTAATTTAAACTGCCGTGGGGCATAAACATGAGGACCGTGCCAGACCGAGCCGACCAAGGATGTTATATAAGGTAATGGTGACGTTACGCCAAGTACGCTTTTAGATGAAGAAAAAAAAGTTTATCACAACTTTATTTTGCGAACCGATAACTGCAAGATGAGACCCCCACCCTACCTGTACCTGTGGCGCGGACTGACCGTCGCCGTGGCAACATCTGTCGTCATTTACGCCTATTATCTCTTCTCGTGTGTGGACCTGTCAATCCGCGTGAAAAGGGCAGAGATTTCATCCACCTTGACTAACACGTAAGTATAGTTTTCTTTATTTTTTTTGCCTTACATACTCAAATTATCAAAAATGAAAGTTCAGCTGCGGTACCTTAGAAAGCCGCTAGGAGGCTCATTATCAAACCTGACCTTCATTTTCCTAGCCACCTACCAAATCATTAGGATCCATTCAAGGCTTCTCGGGTTATCTATTTCACAAACACACACACACACAAACAAACACACAAGCACACACACACACACAAACACACACACACACAAACAAACACACAGACACACACACACACACAAACAAACACACAAACACACACACAAACACGCCAAAGAGATAACCTTCTTGGCGAAGGTAAATATACCTCCTGCTTGCTTCACTGCATAGCCATGTGAATACCAGGTAGCAAATTGTTAACCAGATGGATTGACGCTAATATAATACATACTATTAGATAGATATGGCAAATTAAAGCAGCTGAACTGAAGTTTAAATTCAAATTGTATCTTACTATTATCCAGCGGGATGCCACACTTCTGCCGGTGGAGACCGCCGTTTGCTGGCCAATCGTTTGAATCGAAATCTCAATTTGCTGGCCAACATTTGGAATCGAAATCGGCTCAAACTCGAGACGACGGTCTGAGAAGGACGTGTAGGAAAAAGACGAACCTGGCATTCATCAAAGTGCACAAGGCGGGCGGTACGACCATGTGTCAGCTGTTCTTCAGGTTCGGGCTGCACCATCGCCTCAACTTCGTCCTGCCAAACGCCAGCAGTCATACTACAGCGTTTAATCTAGGTAAAGTGGTCATAGTCTCAACGTAACTTGACACTCTAAAGGTGCCCTATCACTGCACTTACGTCAAGCTTGCGGCACTGCGGCGTTCCGGAAAGATACTCAACGAATTTCAGAGATAAAGAACGAATTTTCTTACTTTGTGTGTATTTTATTGTCTTCTAAGTCATTGTTTTACGTATTACGCACTATCTAAACTATAAAAAAAGGAGAAAATAACAAAACAGTGACGCAGTGACGCAAGCTTGACGCAAGTACAGTGAGAGTGCACCTTTAATGTTTGCTGCTTATGTAGGGAATGTAGGGTGGTGGTTCGATTCCCCGAAGTTCAGGTCCGTTGCAGTGGGTTTAGGAGGGTTGAGAGCTCGACAGATCTAGACGGACAACAAAAGAAGACATGAAACAGGTGTGGACGTGAAACTGTCGCGATCTAAGAAGTCAACGTTCTTTACTATCCAGACTTGTACCTTTCCTACACTTACTTCGGCCACACTTCGGCTTAATTATTGGATGGCATCCGCGCGCGCATAGATTTTTACCTGTTCTTCAAAGAAAGAAAACTGTGATCACATGTCAACCAATAGCAACCCTGATCATCGTCTTTAAAAAAGAGCGGCAGTAAAAGACATTGAAACGGTAGTCTTACTAGAGCCTAGTAGAGGTGAACATAAGACAAAACAAAACAATTATGGAGTCTTCATAGGATGTCATAGCCTGGGTGCCATCCTTTTTTACCGTGGCTCTTTACACTCGCTGCCCTAAAAAAGGACAGCGAGTGTAAGGGGCCCCAGTAGGAATAGGATTGTACCCAGGATGAGGATGTCATCCAATATCATAGCAAACCGCGCCTGGCAAAGAATGGTCTGGATGTTTAGTCCTGTGGTTAAGTTGCATTTGTTTTTTGTTGGATTTTTACTTCTGTCACCCACGCACATTAGTCGTGGGGTCTCCAGAAGATGTTATCCATAAGATTAAGCCAGTGTAATCTTACTCCAGGCTGGCCACGTCCGCTGAAGAAACGGCAGTACCTGAGGCGGATAGACGGAGAGCCCTTCAACATCCTGACGAACCACGCCGTGTACAGACGGGACGTCTTCAGGAACATCATGCCGAACGACACCGCTTACCTGGCTATCTTACGGGAACCCTTCAGGTGAGACCCCCCAAGTCTCTTGTAATAGCCTCATATTAGCCTACACCAGGCCCTCTTGCGGGGTACCGGAATTGTAGAATTCGGAAAAAAAAAAACCCGGGAAATTAGCCAGGGGACGCTTAAGTTAATGTTTCCCCTCCGACTGCGCTGCCGGCCAAACACTCTAGTAGGAAAACTCCCCAGGCAAATTAGTCAGTCTGATAGAGACTAGACTAATATGCTCAGTTCTTATCTTATCTTAATTTGCAAATTTGCATGGTAATTTTATTTATGGTCGACGGGGTTTTCCACTCGTCCGCTGTTTCCCTCAAGTCTCACATGCTTAATCAAAAACGCAGTCGTCGGAGTTAGACACAAGTTATGTGGAAACATTGGGTAGCTTTCTATATTGTAGTTGATAGTTTATCTGATGTAGTAGATACTTTATCTGAAAGCACGATAACTTTAAAAAAATAACGTTTAAGCTTCTTTTCATCATCAACGCGATTTCGGAGTCCCTTCTGGTTAGAGATTTTTAAACATTGATTTAAGCATTTTAACCAACATAAATCAGGCTATTTGTTTTACTTTTATCATCCATCCAGCCATCTGAAGTCGGCGATGAACTTTTATCGTTTACGGAGGAAATTCCATCTGCCTAAGAACAACACCATCCCGGCGTTTCTGCAACAGCCGAGTCTCTACGACAAACACGGGACAGGCGGAAGAAGAACGCACCCGTATTCCTACACCAACCTGATGTCCTTTGACATGGGAATCAAATTTTCTGCACGCCTGGATACCGAGGTACTGTTTATACCCCTGTCACATTGTCCACGATCTTCGGGCGTATCGATGGAAGATTGGCCATATTTAAGATCGACAGAGGGTTGCGCGTATTTTTCACCTGAAAACCGTCCCTGTCACATATGAGCCATACTTTGTACCTTGTACACTTGTTGTGCAATAAAGTTATTATCATAAGCGAGGCTCGAGCGATTGCCACAGAAAAGTGTTCAAAAGTGAACCCATGATCTGGAATATAAGAAATATGTCGTTGAATGTTAAGAAGATGGACCGTTTTATCTATTTATTTATTTACCGTTTGCCCAGTACGTGAAATCCTACGTCACCCGACTGGAGCGGGAGTTCCGGCTGGTGCTGATCCTGGAGTACCTTGACGAGTCGCTAGTCCTGCTGAAGAGGTACATGTGCTGGGACATTGAGGACATCCTCTACAAGCCGAAAATCCACCCGGGAAGGTCAGTACAAGGATAAAGATAAGATTCCTATAAAGATACATGTAATAACATTTTTGCACGACAGTTGTAAATGATACGATGTGTGGCAACTTGTACATACAAAACAGTTGACCAACATGTGTTGCTAATATCTAACGATTCTAAGGAACTAGTCTAATCCATGAAAGGTAATAGTATAAACAACATATTCTGGAATATTTTGTTAATAACAGTATGTTGTTTCGGGAAATTATGGCATTGTTTCCATTTTTTAAGGGATGTGTTTGGCCCAGAATCAAGAGGTTCTGGGTTCGAAGCCCCAGGATGCCCCGATGTTGTGCCTTTGGGACAGGCAATCTATGATGTAAACTGTATCTCTATTGTATATTTTGTCTGACCCTTACCTCTTCCCTCATGACCTCAATAAAAAGCGACCTGCAGGCCGATTTTAGATTCCATGAATAGACAAAGGTTCAAATAAAATCAAACAAAGCTTTTGACTTCTTGTGCCGCAGCTATAACCTAAAAAGCGTGACTGCTACCCCTGAACTGAGACAGAAGCACCAGGAGTGGAGTAGAGCAGACTACATTCTGTATCACCACTTCAACAGGTCGCTCTGGAAGAAAATTCACCGAGAAGGAAAAGACTTCTGGGCAGAAGTATGGATTACTTCATGATTTAAATCTGTCTTTCTGAATGGTGATATGTCCATGAGTAAGGAATATGAACCTTTGATTATAAAACATATCTTTTCCAACATGTTCATCTCAAAGAAGCGAAAAGAAGTAGAGCTTATATTGCATAATATAATTCGTGTTAGGTTCACATTACATCATGTATCGGTAAACTATTAGTCTCTTGCAGCCAGCACTTTAATCCAGTCAGTGGGCATTTATGTACAATAAAGGTCTTCATTTATCCATGTTCCTTGTGCAACTCGATTAACCATGTATTATTATAACATCTGTCCTTATGTTTTCAACTATACAAGACGCGAGAAGAAGTTGGACCGGTACATACTAGAATGTAGTAGACTCTGTAGATGTAGAAACTTAAGATACCACTTCTCGTATATCAGATCAGCCTTATAGAACTGTAGTAATTTATATATCAGTGGATGCCATGCTTGATGCCTTGCACAATTGGTGCGCAATAAAGTTACGTGTATTCTATCAAATTGTGCTTCAAGTATCGCTACGACCTGTGCGTACTTAGCTTGTTTGATCATAAATGTACAATAATTCTAATTTACTAATTCTAATCCTTCATTCCCCCTCGCCAGGTACGTACATTCCGTGACATACACAATCGGACGACACAATTCTGTTACACCGGGGAGGGGAGGAAGAACAAAACCGCCCGCCTGGTGTTCCCGAATACTTCCTGGAGCCGGCCGGTCCACATCGACTACGAGTTCTGTGAACGCCTCCGCTCTAGATATGCACCAATGAGATGGGAGGCTTTCCATATACACATGAGTAAACTAGAAGGCAGAGGAGTGCCACAAAATGTAACCGGTAAACACTAGGCCGAAAGATTTTGGGTCCTGGAGAATCCGAACAGGGATATTTATGTATCATTGTAGAGGATACAAGCGGATCCGCATTGACTGCGTGTTATAAACTCCTACGCTCTAGATATGCACCAATGAGACACAAGGCTATTCTTATACACATGAGTAGACTAAAAAGCAGAGGAATGCCACAAAACGTAACGTACTGAACACTCTTGAAGGAAAGATGTCGGGTCCTGCTGAATCCGAACAGGGATTTGTAAAACTGGTTCAAGCGGATCCAAATCGACTACGTGTTGTAGATTCTTCGTTCTGAATAATATGCACCGATGAGACGCAAGGCTTTCGTTAAGCTAAGGGCACAACCCGACGTACATGTAATTTGTCCGTACGTTTTTTTTTGGAGGCCACGTCCGCCACGTTTTTCTGAAAACGTGGGGAAAGACTGGCAAAAGCAGGGAGAGAGTCAACGTACGGCACAAAATGTTTTGCCTGCACGTAAAGTTCCACGGCGTGTCTGCCTACTTCAAAATCCGTCGGATTCCCTGCGAGTTCGTACGGAGGCGGTACTTACATACTTACGGATCCCAAAAGATTGCCCACGTTTTGGCACGTAGACAGCACGTGATTGCACGTATAGCGGGTTGTGCCCTATAATACACACATGAGTAGGCTTAAAGGCAGAAGAGTTTTTGGCAGTGTCATAAGGTATTTGAACTATATGTGGGACAGCGGTTAATTTGTACATTGAAAAAGAAAACAGTTTAGCAGCTAGATACAATGTTTATTGCACTTATTGTACTCGTATTTTGTGTTGGTGTAGTTTCTCCAAGTGTGCATCTCTCACTCCATTCCGTAACAATGGCAAAGGTTTACTGAGAAGTCTGCAGAATGCGAAGTCGACAACAAACGGTTTGCTCCAGGGTGATCCTTCGAAAGTCGTCCGTGCAGATTTTGAGCGACCAGAAGTTTCGCAAAATTCCTGAACTCGTGTCTTCATGTCTCTAAACGTGTTTAGCTGTAAAGAAAAGAATAAAACCTACAAGATGATATTGCCTGTAATATCTAGACTTGATATAGATGTAGGCTTAACACCAAATGCAGAGCCCAAAAAACTGAAACGATTAAAGTACAAGTTGCATGGCGTACTTCTTTATGTTCCACAATAAGTCAAAAGACATAACGTTATGTATATATTGACATCCTTGTGGGGGGGGGGGGGGTAAAATTTCTGTATGATTTGTAAATTATGCTTTGTAGTTATTATTGATCATTTGTAATATAGCTTCTGTTTCGTTATGATACTTCATGTTTTAAAAAAATTCATCCTTTGTGTTAATTCGTTCAATTGGATTATGTATAATTCAACATTTCATCATGCGGCGATCTAGTTTCAGAAGGAGGGGGGGGGAGCGAAAAGCCACTTAGGTCTCCACCCTCCCCCTGCATGTATCAGTCAAGTTTTCTATAGATCAATTTCTTCTAAATTTGCCACGCAATGATATGTGCGAAGAAAGAAAAGAAACGCGAACCTCTCGCCAAAAGTCCTCTCCTTCTTGTCTGATTTTTCTCCACAGCGTCCTGTTGAAGTGCTCGTACAGCATGTAGTCAGCCACGCTCCAGGCTCTGTGCTGGTCTCTCATCTTCTCTGAAGCATCGGCAATTTTCTGGTCATAGCTAAAGAGGAAAATGCGAAATTCGTATGTGAAAATATATTTGTACTTCAATTTGCTGGGTACTTTTATGTAATGGATTCATACACTTTTGCTAATGTGAATCGTAATTGGGATAAGATAGTAACAACATTTCTAATACAAAGATTTGATGTTTAACATATTACAATTTGGTTCTATGGTTCCATGTCACTCATGAACAATGACCACAAGATGAGATTTTTTTATCTATTTATTGATCTTTAGGGTAGTCCCTTCAGTTAAACGTAGTAACTGATTTCCAAGGGAGCCCTATATACATGTTCGCACAACGACGGGTTATACCGCCCCTTACGGGGTGACATACCCGTCCGGGTGAATGATGTAGATCACCATGTGACTGATACGAGACAGAGGTCGCCAGGCCTCCATCCGGGTGATTTGAAGTGAATCAAACTTCCGACAGGAGGATTTGCACCAACGTACACCGCACCATCGCACGTGTGGGGGTTCTTTAACGTGCATGGGGTATGGCTCTCCCCATACACGGGGACCTCCATTTAACGTCCTATCCGAGGGACGACTCGTTTTTCACTTGAGTAAAGTGAGGAAAGTCGTGTAAAGTGCCTTTCCCAAGGGCACAAGATCGGCCACACGGCAGGCGGATTCGAACCGGCGACCTCTCGGTCACGGGCCGAATACACTACCACTGTGCTACGCGGCCCTGCATGCAGATTGTGTGCAGGGGAAC
Source organism: Branchiostoma floridae (assembly GCF_000003815.2). NCBI lineage: Eukaryota > Metazoa > Chordata > Leptocardii > Amphioxiformes > Branchiostomatidae > Branchiostoma > Branchiostoma floridae. The sequence continues at coordinate 20,076,706 of NC_049989.1, read as the reverse complement.
GTTTTATAGCAAGTTATCTCCCGGCATCTGACTTGTCTAAACGTACTTGTACATGTGATTAAAGCAATCAATGCGAAAACATGCTTCAAGTACAGCGTAAAAGTACAATAACAGCCAATTAACACTAAAGCTCATCATATAAAATGTCTTCCAACACAATGGTACACACGGATCAAATTTTCAACGATCACTGTCGCCTTCTTCGGGATCAATACTGAACTCGAGAGTTAACGTTCTGTCTGAAGTTATTGGTCATCAGTATTAATCTGAAGAAGGCAACAGTGGTCGTTGAAAATTTGATCCGTGTGTACTTTTGTGTTGAATGAAAGTTAAGCTTTGTACTATGCTAACTAACAACTACTTGTCAGATCATGAGATTCCTTACCTCATGAGGTTCATGGTTGTGTAGAAGATATCGCTGATGTCCCAGCACATGTACCTCTTCAGTAGCACCAGCGACTCGTCTAAATACTCCAGAATCAGCACCAGGAAAAACTCTGCATCCAGGTGCTTGATGTGCCCGCGGACATACTGGAAAACAAAAACAACATGCGACGTCGTCAACAACATGTTGTAAAGACTAGCGATGATGAAAGGGTCCATAACACGGAGAAAGCCACACGGCGAAACATGTTTGTTGTCACTGTCTTTCGATGAAAGTTCCTAAACGGGGAACATGCAGCCCCAGCGTCTTTTCTTAAAATGTGGTGTAAGTGTGACTGTGAACGGTTGGCTTGAGGTTGTCCTTCCCCACATACTCTACTCTACCCTACATGATGAAAGTTAACATTCGATGGTGGAGAGAGATCCGGATCCAGTAAGATAAGTATACCTTTGGGTGGAATGTGACGTTAGAATCAATTCACAATGTGATTCTTACTGGTTGGGCCGACTTCTCTCTCTTCGCAGCCAAGGCCTTAATTGTGAGGAGCTTACAATAGGCAGGGCTAAATCGCAAGGGCCTGGAGCGGCTGCCATTTGGCGCTAACTCATTTGACTTCAATACGACCGAAATTGTCCCATGTGCGGCCACAGGACTGTAGATTTTGACCCACTCACACCAAGAAGGGTCTCTACTCTTTTCGATAAGTGCCGTGGGTTCTTTAACGTGCTCGAGGTGTTGCTCTCCTCAAACACGGGACCTCCCTTAAGATACACTCTCACTGCACTTGCGTCAAGCTTGCGTCACTGCGGGGTTCGAAAATATACTCAACGAATTTTAGAGATAGATATAAGGAATTTTCTTACTTTTTTTTTATTTTGCCGTACTTTTACGTATTACGCAATATCTAAATTATGAAAAATCGGAGAAAATAACAAAGCAGTGACGCAGTGAACGAACCCCGCAGTGACACAAGCTTGACGCAAGTGCGGTGAGAGAGCACCTTTACCTCAGTGTCGAGTCGAGACGACGGATCTATCCCCATATCGAATGACATCAGGTTGGTGTAAGAAAACGGCTGGTCCTTCCGGTGACGTCTCCAGCGTTTCTCGTAGAATTTGGGGCGGCTCAGAAACGACTTCATGGTATTCTTCTTAGGCAGCTTGTACAGCGATGGCAGGTCGTAAAAGTTCATAACTGACTTCAGATGGCTACATGGGGAAATATATATATATATATGTATACCTTAGCTGTGCGCTTTTAAACCATAAGAGAGCGCAGCTAGCTAAAACTGCTTAAGATGACCACCCAGAGGACCGATAAAATCTACTGTCTGTTGTGACCATCAGTCTATGTGTCTGAACAGGTGGTCATTATATATATATAGACAGGCTTCTTAATGTTTGTGTCAATAAGAAAGTTATATAAGGGACCATAAAAATTATACGTTAGAATTGGCCAGGTGGTTCTTACCTAGATCTGAGGGGGTCACTTGTACAGGTTTGACTGCATATCCAACTTGCCGTTTGCTAATCAATATCTTTAAAGGCACTGCCAACAACAACGTAACTTTTAACGGATCAGAAAGTGGAGAAACCGTAATAGCACTTACTTCGATGATTAAAGAGAACGACGGAACAGAGCAAAATTAGATATTGCATAGACAAAAAGAGTGTTACATGGTTCCAAGCGTGTATTGTCCCTAGTAACTTAATTCATGAGATTTAAGACGAATTTCACCTGAAAGGTTCCCGTAAAATGGCCATATAAACAGTGTGGTTCGGCATGACGTCATGAAGAGCCTCTCTGTTGTACACCACGTGGTTGGTCAGGATGTGGAACGGTTCGCCAGGGATTCTGGGTAGGTACTGTCCCTGTTTCAGCGGACGGGGCCACCCTAGGCAGCAACACCAAGATATACGACATGATTGATATCATAGACTTTAATCTGAACGACTTATCTCCAATTGAATCCACACTTAACCGCATTTGTTAAAACATTCTTGGAATAACGTCGCGGAAGCAGTGGATTGCCTCCATAGCAGGCTCTTTGGGCCTTTTCATGTTTTTTTTTATGGGGGAGGGGCGGGGGGGGGGGTCTTCTTGTACTGGGTCGCTTGTCCCGCCGGTATTGTTATGGAGGTTGAAAATATTGGTACATCCAATATTTTGTGCCGGCAATTCCAATTTGATTTTGATTCAGAAGGTTGCCATCGCCTACCCAGATTGTGTCCCCTATTCTTCCTCGTCTGCTGCGGGATGACGAAGTTGAGGTGATGACGTAGGCCGAACGTCATGAGAAGGCGGTACACGGTGGTCCCTCCCGCCTTGTGCACCTTCACAAACACAAGGGTCGTCTTCTTACTGCAGGAGCTGGGGCGGGGATGAATGGATGAATGAGTGAGTGAGTGAGTGAGTGAGTGAGTGAGTGAGTGAGTGAGTGAGTGAGTGAGTGAGTGAGTGAGTCAGTCAGTCAGTCAGTCAGTCAGTCAGTGAGTCAGTCAGTCAGTCAGTCAGTCAGTCAGTCATTTTTTGTATCAGCCGACGACGAGTCGTTTCTTCTGTGATGCAGAGTTGTGCATTAACGTTTGATAGCCTGTAAAAAATTGCAAAACACACGCTCACGTTGAAATGCACCGTTATACACTCGCGGGCGAACGCACACACACACAAACGTAAGTACAAGCACATATACGCACACTCACACACAGGCACACACACATACACAGGCACATGTATACACAACACACACACACATACACACACATACACGCGCGCGCACACACACACACACACACACACACACTGACACACGGCACGTACATGTACATATACACACTCGGATACAAACGGACAGACAATCCATATAATACTTTAACTTCCCTTGTTTTGCGTGAAGTGAAATAATGACCTGAACTAACCTGTTAGTAAATGTAGACAACTCTTTTACAGCTTTCTTTACACGCACAGACTCGTCCACCTGTATGAATAGAAACCGCGCACAAACGATGACAAGGACTGTACCGAGGCAGACGATACAACTGAAGTGCGCTGCCAAACGCGTCATGTGTCTTTCTATTCTAAATACTCAGCGTATGTGTTTAGACCTTTACCTCAAAAGGTCAGTTGTTCTATTTATGGCGAGACACAATTTAATGAGACAATGTGACGAAGTGGTTGGACAACTAGGACAACGAGGTTAAAGTGCAACGTACTCCGAGGGTAAGACCACCTGGCTGCCTTTACGTCGGACTTATCTCCAAGCAGTTGCTATGGTAGCATAAGATAGTATCAAAAGCGAGGAGTGAAGCCGACCTAGGAGTGTGTTTGGCTACCTACATGATGACAAATGGCTCTTGGCTGACTATACTTATTTGCCAGTTTGGTACTATCTTATGCCATTGTAGGATCTGCCTCATTAAAGTACTATTATGCTAAACCAGGGTTTTAACCGGGCAAAGAAAATAGAGATTCAATCGTCTTCAAGAACAGTTGAGTCTAGTAAAAACAACCAGGAAATCTGAGTTTTAAGTATCTATTCGTAGGCCCAACACTTCTGTCCTTACGCCAACTCAACTGCTGAGCGCTAGCTGAACTCATTTTGACCTGAGTGGAATGGAAAAGCTTAAACCCTAACCGTTCCTTCTGACGCAAAAAAATCTCCAGGCCTTCGATTCGCTGTGCAACATACCTGTGACGCCTGTCCTCTACAAGTGTTGTTTTTTGCCACACGTGCGTGCATTCAAGCTAAGTCCGTATGAGTTCCTTATGGAAGTTTTGGCCTCTACCAGGCTCCACATGGAGCTGGGAAAGTAATAGAAATAGGACAAATATTAACAGATAACATGCCAGACGAGTTAGCTGGCTCAAAAACCATACCCCTCAGTTAGTTTACTCCTTTTGCATACTATGCGTCTATATTTGTCTAATTTCTACTGTTTTTCCAGCGACCCATGGAGCCTGGCTCAGGCTTATAACTCCAAAACGGACCTCATACGGACTTGAATACATATAACGCACATACGTGTGAACCCCCCTTATGATAGGCACACCTCAAGCATGCTAAAGAACCGCCACACTTATCTATAGAATCCTATAGGTATAAACATTTCCCCGGTGCCAGTGGATGAAATCAGTGTTACGCAGCTGGCGCGTGCCAACGTATAAATCTGCTTAATAACCAAACTTTAGATAGTAGCTAATTGAGCTTTTTGCTTAATTAAAAACGTCCCCCGGGTCCAAACATCTGCCTAAGGATTAAACCTTGTCCACGTGTCACTGTTAGCTTTTATAATCGGCACGTGCCACTGGGTAATCTCCAAGCAGATGTATAGTATGGATTGTTGTGCACCAGCGTTCCCGCCAGGCATACGTCTTTACGTCTTTGGACGCATTTTTTTCTGGAAAGACGCACTCGGCTCGGCTGAATGCGTCCATAAAAAAATCTGAAAGAAAGGCCGACCTGCACCACCAGTGTACAAAATGTATCTGGGATCTTTAAAAAAAAACTGTCTTTATAAGAAGGAATCCTACCTTTACAATTTATACTTCAAATTCTTCACTTTCCGGTCATCCCAGTAGTTTGGGCATGGGGCGGAGCGCGGCACGTTTTACAACGAGCGGACCCATGTACGGCACACCCAGCCACGCGCCAAGTCTGGGCCGTCTTTTGCGCAATGTAATTTTTTGTAGTCCGTGAAATACATCTGACAGTCAGCATTCTTTAACACTCGAAGAAATCTTATGCAGATTTTATATTCTGATATTAACGTGATACTTACTTGTCTTCATTTTCACGTATTTGTTAAAGATTTGTGGGTAATACTAGTATTGAACAAACAAACTATTCTGCGCGAGTGCCGCACATCTCAACAAAAGTTCTCACGCTGTGGGCAGTTGATTGGCAGTCGGTATTTTTGACAACAGGCCGCCGGCGCCAAGCAGTCTAGATTGGCCACCAGGTCCAAATCCAATCATCTTGATAACCAATCAGCGTTCGATAAATGTAATGTTACACTCTGTCATTGGTCACCGGAAAAAAAAAGAAAGTTACCGAGTATAAGCGCACGTGACGTTAGTAGCCGCCCGTGTCGTCTGGCAACTTGTGTTTCTTCTCTAGCTGCTAACAATTTACTATTAAAGTTTCCCCATTTATCCAAGTTAAAAAAAAACGTGCGCGGTAAATAAGTGAAGAATTCAAAACTATACACTTTAATTCTTATTTACAAAATTTCTTTTGGTTCAAAAAGACAAAATTTGCGGCAGAAAAGGGGCCGCAATATTGTTGTCAGGCGTCGATCGAGTCGGTTGTGCACTAGCGTTGGCCTCCGTGGCACATGGCGCGGCACGCCCCCCTCCCCAGACGGACCGTCGATCGCAGCGCCCAGCACGTTGGGACGTATTTCTGGCTACTGCTTCAAGGCTACACCGGCACTGCTCACTGCCAAAGAGGCAGCAGATCGTCCTCCTTCGAGTAATGTATAACGTTCTTGGTCTATTAAAAAAGAAATCCAGTCAAAGATTTCACGCCGAAAACGGGGTTACCTGAGGTCGCAGGAAACAAACGCACGCTTGTGGAAAATGACGGCGCGGCCTTGTAAAACCCCACCGATTCGAAAAATTTTAGTAAAATCGTCGGGTAAAATAGAAAAAAAAATACACATAGTGTGTTGGCGCCGTTATTTTATCGTCTCTGAAAACTATTTAATGCGGGAGGGCGCAACATCGATCGCACGAGGTAGAAATTTTCTTATTCAATGACGGAAAAAAATTGGCAGAATTTTTCCATGGCTGACGAACTAGTTAGAGCCCTGTTTCGAAGCATCAAAATTTTCATATAGACATGTCTGGACAAATAATACCCGGGCCAGATCACGGAAGGCTGATTCCCTGTGCTTATAGTTTTTTTAATATACGCCTTTTGATGAAGAGGGTGGTCGTCGATAACTGAAAATGGGAGTAAAAGAGGCAACCGACATCCAATCTCAAGTGCATGATTATCCTCTCAAATTGCAGGAAATTGTGTTCTAGAGCGTTTGAAAATCTAAATTTTCCCGGGGGAGCATGCCCCCGGACCCCCCTAGAATGCGAGCGCCTGCGGCGCTCGTCTCGCGCCTCCGGCGCTCATTACGCCCCTCCCAAATATTTGGACGCATACTTTCAAGAACCTGGCGGGAACGCTGTTGTGCACAGATTTCTACTTTTACGGGTTTTCTTTATTTACCTCGTAAGATAGCAGATGGATGCGAGATCTGAGGAAAACTTGCACCGCGGAGAAAAAGGAAAACAAAACATGGTTGTGTATATTTCTAATGACATACATATACTCGCATATAGACACAGAGACATATATACACACGCAGGCGCATGCACACACACAAACTCACATACACACAAAGGCACACACACACACACACACACACACACATATGATATACACTCACACACGCACTCACACACACACGCACTCACATACACACAAAGGCACACACACACACACACACATACACACACACACACACACATACACACACACACACACACACACTCACACACACGCACTCACATACACACAAAGGTACACACACACACACACACACACACATACACACTCACACACACAAAGGCACACACACACACACATCATATGATATACACTCACACACGCACTCACACACACACGCACTCACATACACACAAATGCACACACACACATATCATGCACACACACACACGAACACAAAAACACACATACATGTATGAACACACGAACCCAACACCCCGACAGACAGACTAACTGGCACACAGATAAGCAGAACACATCTGTCTGAGAGAGAGACAGAGACAGAGACAGAGACAGAGACAGAGACAGAGACAGAGACAGACAGACAGACAGACAGACAGACAGACAGACAGAGACAGAGACAGAGACAGGGTGAGAGAGACAGAGACTCAGAGAGAGCGTACTAGAGCTGACATCCAGGCTAAAATACTTCACGCCAGGCCGGTAGAGACTATCTGTACGCGTGCATCTGCTTGAAGATTGATCCCCAGGCGCAACATGTCGCCACTTCTCCCTGTAATCACGCCCCGGTCTCGTGCCATATGTCACACTACCTTTGTTTTACTGTGCCAGATCTCTAGACACAAACAAACAAAACAAAACAAAACAAAACAAACCCACAAACCCACACAGAGAGTAACAGAGAAAGAGAGACAGACGGACAGACAGATGAATCAATCGGCAAAACTCTAACAGGTGGTATTCTTTAAGCAGAGGTTGGGTCGCGGGGGTAGTATTTGCCTGGAATTTTTACTGGCAAAGGGAAGTGAGCTGGTAAAATAAGAGGTGGGTTGGTGAGAGGCAACAGGCGCGAACAACACACAACCCTCCGTGCGCGTGCATCTGCTTGAAGACTGATCCCCAGGCGCAACATGTCGCCAGTTCTCCTCTGTAATCACAGGCCGGTCTCGTGCCATATGTCACCCTGCCTTTGTTTTACTGTGCCAGATCTAGACACAAACACAAACAAACACACACACACAAAAACACACAAAAACACACAGAGAGTACAGAGAGTAACAGAGAAAGGGAAATTGAGAGAGAGAGAGAGACAGACAGACAGACAGACAGATGAACCAATCGGCAAAACTCTGACAGGTGTTATTCTCCAAGCAGAAGTTGGGTCGCTGGGGTAGTATTTGCCTGGAATTTTTACTGGCAAAGGGAAGTGAGCTGATAAAATAAGAGGTGGGTTGGTGAGAGGCAACAGGCGCGAACAAACACACAACCCTCCGTGTGCGTGCATCTGCTTGAAGATTGATCCCCAGGCGCAACATGTCGCCAGTTCTCCCCTGTAATCACGGGCCGGTCTCGTGCCATATGTCACCCTGCCTTTGTTTTACTGCTGACAGATATTGACACAAACACAAACACAAACAAACAAAACAAAACAAACACACAAAAACACACAGAGAACAGTAACAGAGAAAGGGAAAGAGAGAGAGAGAGACAGACAGACAGACAGACAGATGAACCAATCGGCAAAACTCTGACAGGTGTTATTCTCCAAGCAGAAGTTGGGTCGCGGGGGTAGTATTTGCCTGGAATTTTTACTGGCAAGGGGAAATGAGCTGGTAAAAAAAATCACGGAATAAAAGGTGGGGTGGTGAGAGGCAACAGGCGCGAACAACACACAACCCTCCGTGTGCGTGCATCTGCTTGAAGATTGATCCCCAGGCGCAACATGTCGCCACTTCTCCCTGTAATCACGCCCGGTCTCGTGCCTTATGTCACCCTGCCATTGTTTTACTGTGCCAGATCTAGACACAAACACAAACAAACACACACACAAAAACACACCAAAAAAAACCCACAGAGAGTAGCAGAGAAAGAGAGAGAGACACAGACAGACAGACAGACACTGTGACAGATGAATCAGTCGGCAAACTCTTACAGTTGGTAGTCTCCAAACAGAAGTTGGGTCGCGGGGGTAGTATTGGCCTGGAATTTTTACTGGCAAAGGGAAGTGAGCTGGTAAAATATGTTGTGGGTTGGTGAGAGGCAACAGGCGCGAACAAACACAACCCTCCGTGTGCGTGCATCTGCTTGAAGATGACTCCCCCGGCGCAACATGTCGCCACTTCTCCCTGTAATCACGCCCCGGTCTCGTGCCATATGTCACCCTGCCTTTGTTTTACCACTGCCGGCGAGCGATAATGGATGGAGACGGCTCCTCCTGTCCTTACCATCACAATGGGCAGCTGGATGGTCAGCTGCTTAGTGGTTTAGGTTCTGTCGTGCTGTGGGGTTTAATCTACATAAGGGCTTACAGTGATTACAACAGAGGATAGACTGTGTTTACTATTGTTTCGGGTTTTGGTGTGTGGCCCAGATTGTGAGGAACAGACTTAGGACGGCAGTTTAAATCATGGCTAGGAAATAGACAAATGGCTACCTATAACATGTATAAAGGAATAGGATACGGAAGCGCCTACGAAAGAGGATGGACTTTGTTTCATATTTTTCCAGTTTCAATCGTAAGTGTAAGTGTTTAGGAGCAGATTTAAGACGGTGATATTCATTGTGGTTATTTTCCAGGCTATGAATTAAACTTTGAGAATGATTTTAAATTGAAGTATTTCATTTCTATATCAAAAAATGTGTGTTTTTGAATGGCAATGGAGGAAGTTCTCACTAGCATTTGTCAGTTTGAAGCTCTGCAAAGTCAAGAATTTCAAAGTCAAGAAACTAGCCCTTAAAATGGAATCATAACATAAACGGAAGCCAATGCTCTTTTGAGTTAACAAGGAATACTCCAACGGTAGCTTTTGACATACTTTATTAAGCAATCTATGGTGTTTTACGAACACGGTGCCTTATGGATTCTGAAAAGTGACAAATGTCACCCATGGAATAGACATTAATAAGACGCGTGTATTGAGACCGACAAAACTTTACGAGCAAGGCGCTGGTGGTACATAGCAACTGCGCGCAAGAACAAAGACTTAACAAAAAGTCAGGCGAGTCAAGGACAATAGTGCACCAGTGTTGTCGTCGCACAAAGCTCCTTCAGACAGGCGTTCTTGGCGGTCCATTCTTACAGGGTAAACAGAGCGACGGCGCGGAAAATCAGGGTGATGAATACGGATAAGGCACGATTTTGCATAATTGCCGCACGAGCCGTCCACGCGCCTGATAATACCGGCCTGTGTCATGCAAATTTAGGGTCCTGCGGGGGTTAGATGATTCTAAACCCTGCTTTATTGTATCAGGTACATTAAAACGTGGAAAACATGAAACTATTTGTACATAGAAGCTATCAGAACGGGTATACCGGCACCAACAGTGACAAAAGTGGGTCCGAAAGAGTGTGATGTTTTGTAGACGACGTTTTCGACGACTTTTTGAAAGCAGGTGACCTCTCGTTGTTCTTTCTGGCGTTAAGGTTAGATTGATATGGATGATCGGCTGTCCCAATAGACCAATGGCCAGCTGCTGAGATAAACGCGTTTATAAAGGAGCCCAGCTGACGGCCCAAAACACCAGTTCTGTCCCCGACGCTGGCATGGCAGGAACGCGGGCAGTGCGCACAGCGCGGAAACTTCTCCTCGCCGCTGCACAGCTTGTGGAGAAACAGCGCTCGCTGCTGCGTGCTGCGTTGGAGATGGGATGTACGCCTAAGAAACCCAGCCCGAGTCCTCACCAGGCCAGGAGGTTCGGCAAGAAGGTGAGAGAGTGGGCGTTTTCGAGGAATTCATCCGACTCTGCGAGCAAGAAGGAATCTGGAGACAGCGGAGCCTGCAATAACAATGGGTCGGCGCCAGAGAGGAGCGGGCCCGACGGCAAGCCGGCAGCGTTGTCGTGCTGTAGAGTCGTGCCGTTTAAGAAGAGTAGGGACGTCGCCAGGTGTAGCGTGAGCGAGGAAGACTTGCACAGAGGACAGACGATAGGAAACGGAGGGTTCGGAACGGTGTACGAAGGCAGGTACGGGGGAAAGCGGGTCGCCGTGAAGGTGCTGGACCGATGCAGACACAACCTGCCGGCGGCGGTGCAGAGCTTCCAGGCCGAGCTGTGCGTCTTGGACCTCCGGCACCCGAACATCGTGCGGACTCTCGCCGTGAGCTCGTCCACCTTGAGGGACAACACCTTTATCGTTATGGAACATGCAGGTGAGAAGAACCTCCAACAGGTGATCTCAGACCCCGAGGAACCTCTGTACATCAGAAGACGTCTTAGATTCGCCTTGGACATTTCAAAAGCCTTGGATTACTCTCACAAACACAACATCGCGCACTTGGACTTGAAACCGGCCAACGTGATGGTCACCCACGACGACCGCTGCAAGCTGGGGGACTTCGGGTGCTGCCAGGTTGTTGACGGGGAGACGGGGCGGGTCAGCCCGACGGAGCGGTCGCACCTCACCGGCACCTTCGCGTACCGCGCGCCCGAGCTCATGCGGGGGGACCCACCGACCACCCGCGCCGACATCTACTCCTATGGGATCACGTTATGGCAGATGCGGTCCCGAGAACATCCCTACCTAGGAGAAAATCCTCACGTCGTCATCTTCGGGGTCGTTGCGAACAATGTTAGACCCTCCTTTCCGGAAAACGACGAGGAAGAGGCGTCTGTTCTCGAAGGCTGGTATCAGCGGCACGCGTCTCGGTGCTGGAGCGCACTGCCGAACAGCAGACCATCCGCGACAGAAGTCGTGGAAGCCCTCGAAGAGAAACTCTTTGCACTCAGACCTGACAGAACTGAGAGCATCTCGATCTAACCGAACTCGATCGGGTTTGTTCCAAAGCCGCTAGCTATGTTTTTTGTCGAGCTAAAATCAGAGTATATTTTGATATGACTGATGTTTCTATGAATGTTGTGAGATGTTTAGTTGCTGTAAATGTACAAAGACGGGTCACGGTATGCAGGTATGACAGTTTTGTTTCTGACAGGAAGTAATGTCAAAGTGTGATGTTTTGTACTGAACGTACGTAAATCAATGTGTATTTTGTTACGACTGGTGAATTCATAAATGTTGTTGCTGGAAAACTTAGAGCCAAGAAGAAGAAATTTACGTTACAGAAATCATCGATACGGGTTTAAAATTGTAAAACATAAATTTTCTTACATTTATATAGTGAAGTTTTCAATATGCGCTAAAGTTACTTAGTTAATAAAGTAAACTTACGGTAACAACTACCCCATGACAATGAAAGAAATTAGCATATATCAGATTATAATAAGTTTCTTAAACACATTCAGATATTTTCATCATCGTTGTCTGAAGACGGTTGATTTTATTTCATGACTGTGCAAGTGCTGCTATTGACATATCAGGATGAAACGTGTAACACATGTGTCTTTCTTGTTAGACAAATACTTTTGATAAGAAAGTCTCGTTACAATAAAGGGTTGAAAATACATACCAGGCTCTGTTCTGTCTGATGTCATTAAATACAGTCCGTTTTGTGGTATTTCTCATAGTCAAATGATGGTTGGAGTAGCCGGCAGTTGTCATAGCAGCATGTATATATCATCATCATCATCATCGTTCATCCTCGTGTGAGGTGGAGCAGATGAAGTTAGTCCTCCAGAACTGCTTGTCTTTTATCGCAGAGAGTAGCCCTTGCCCTTCCAGCCCTATTTCGTCCTCAATTTATGTATGATGAGTTGTAAATCATTAATCATCTCCTAGTACGCTAAACAGCTGGATATGCTTTTAGAATCACATCCAGATGCTTGAGTTTATTTCTCGTATCTTACTACCAGGAAGTCTTAACTTCATCTCCTGGTAGATGAGATGTAACGCTAGTTCACCTTTATCCGTGGGGTAACCTAGATTCGTTGTTTAAAAAAAAACCCTGGGCATTTAGAGATTTTAAGTCAACAACGTGGGTCTCAAATGTCAACATTTTCAAAATATTGCAGTGTGAAAATACCTTCTATCGACTTAACGATCCCCGAATACCCTATTTTTATATACAACGGATATAGGTTACCCAACGGATAAAGGTGAACTAACGTTAATGATTGCTCCACTCCGTAATAATTTATTCGACTAACCTTACGACCGAAGTCAAAAGTCAAAACGAGTAAAATCAAGTTACAGCTACAATTTCGGGGCCTTTTACTGATCTCTAACGTTAGTACAGTCAATTAGAGTTTAGAGATCTAGACGCAAGTTGCAGTATAGACATCAAGTGTTACTCTCCAAGCAGAGGTTAGGCTCCGGCTGTTTCTTTTTACGTTTTTGTAGTCGTTTTTATCGGGCTTTCTATTTTGTATTTTGTCTTGCTGTGTCAAAACCTAACTGGCTGGCGTACTTCAAGAAAAATGACAAAATAGAAAGCCCGATAAAAGCGACTAAAAAAAAACGTTAAAAAACAGCTGGAGCCTAACCTCTCAAGTAATCAAGTGTATGGCGTCGCGTGGCGTAATGACAGGGTGCTTAGTCCCCATCCCATACCGTTGGAAAAGGCACCTGGCACGACCGTGTCCTCACTTCATTCTGGCTTCGAATAGCGACATGTGTAGCCTGGGAACCATACCGTCGGGCGCTCGGCGGTGTAGGGGTGACCGGGTAAAGCTCCCCAAAGCCGACCGCGGAGAATGGTACCCAGGCTACGACATGTGGGATATGGCGAATCATACCTGTACTGTAATAATTACTGGTATATCCGGACGTTTTATATAAGGTATGATATGGTATACTGAAAAATATGTTCTTCATTTTCAATCTTTTTTTTTTCTTTCGTTTTTTGAGGCTACCAACTTCAATTTGCTGAAGACTTTTGTAGCCCATGTAAGAAAGTCGTGTTAAGTGCCTTTCCCAAGGGCACAAGACCGGTGACACGTCGGGGTTTGAACTCAGGACCTTCATTTTCAATCTTTGACATCTTCTTCTTTGACATTGGAATTGATGTCGACATTCTATGACGTCAGTATACATTAACGATATTTCTTTTTTCAATCCACGGCATATATTTGCTCATTCTTTTCAGCTGCTGTGTGCGTTAACGTTACTTATCGTTCAAAATCTTTTTTCTTTGGAAACGGTCGAAAATTGATGCGCGCGAGGATGGCATCCATATAATTAAACCAACATGGCCTAACTAAACTAGCTATAGGGGCCTGAGACAAACTAGATTAAACCGCTTTATCGGGTGAAAGGGACATAATGTAAAATTAAAGTTACTGTTTTCGGCCATTTTTCTACATAACGAGTTGAGTCTACCTTATTACACTGCACAGCAATATTTACAACGTATGGATATGACTTTGTTGTAAGGTGAGGACGTCTTGAAATATGCACACTTCCCTCCGCCGCTTGAGTTGTCCGCCATTTTATTCAACTCGCCGGCGAGCCAAAGTGCGCTTTAGAACGCGTTCGGTGGTTCGCTCGAATCATTACTGAAGTTTGTTGAAAGTCCCCGCTAAGCTCCGAAGATCTGCGACCGGCAACGGTCGATTCGGAAATCTACGGTCGGCTTACTTCCGGTAGGCTACCCGGAAGTAAGTGAATTTGGTCGCGGCTTACTTTGACGTTGTTAATTAGCACTAGAAATGTGATAAAATGACGCAGATAAGTTAGAAATAAGTTGCAAATGTCAATCTGAATGGAGATTTTCAAGTTCAGAACATTTGAAATTTTGGCGCCATATTTCTACATTATGTCCCTTTTGGAATTCAAAGGGACAAAGACAGTGCCTGACAATGTAGCTATTGCTATTACCATATTCACCCACGTACACCTGAATTTACACCACGACGACGTGGCGAACTTTAATACATCGTTTTAAACACATCGATCTGAATTCTGATACTTATGTTTAGATCCCACTTGTTCGAGGACACGCCCACTTGTTGCATCATTCAAAACTAACCGGATTTGGGAAGTGGAGATAAAAAAAAAATTCTGGCAAGACCGCATACACGAATGAAAATTTCCAGATCATTAAAGCCACTCGGAGTCTTAACATAAAAAATATCGGTGTAAGTGCAACAAAAATATATAGATGTAATTTGAAATGAATTTGGCAGATTTGTAGAATTAAAATAATGCTAGTTTTTCTAATTTCATAGATGCAAAATGTTCCTGATCAGGTAAAACGTTGGTCCTCTAAGGGGTCTTGGTTTCTGGCCCACATCCGGGCACTTTAGCTAAGTTGACGTGTCCTTTTGTAGTGAACCGGTCCGAGATATCTCCTGAAACCCCCGCAAAAAGCTGGATTAAGTACGTTAAACAGGACAGTTCGGTCCAAACATTCCTGCGGTTTTCAAGGTAAGGAATCAGTTATAGTGTAGCACTACTGTTGTGTGGTTTCATATTTTCTTTGTGGTAAAAAATGGGATTCTTTTTTACCGGTGTCTGTGTTGATTTTTTCTCGTCTATGAAAATATGGCGGCCATCTTTGTTTTGATAAAAGCCAGTGAAGTTGGAATATATTTTTTTTGTTTCCTTGTAGCTTCGTTTTAGTTCTACACAATGCTGCAGGTATATTTTTTCTCCAGTTTTTACAACATGTAATATAAAATGTGTGTTGTCATTCTCATGTTTTGGCGGTAAGGATAATTAAATTAGTGTTACGCCCTTTTTGTTGGACTGATAGCTTACGTAAGGTAAACAACATGTAAACAGAAGGGGGGGGGGGTGATTTTGGTACAATATTGTTTTTGACAGTTTTTGCTCTTATGCCATTCTGTGGTTCCCAGATAAGCTAAGATAAGTTGGATTTGCAAATTTCTTTGAAATTCCCACCAGCAACCGAAAATAAGCAGAACATTTTTTTGAAATTCAAATTTCTT
This sequence comes from Branchiostoma floridae, assembly GCF_000003815.2. NCBI lineage: Eukaryota > Metazoa > Chordata > Leptocardii > Amphioxiformes > Branchiostomatidae > Branchiostoma > Branchiostoma floridae. The sequence continues at coordinate 20,061,020 of NC_049989.1, read as the reverse complement.
GAATTTTGAAAAAAAAAAATGCAGTACTTGAGAGAACATGCTATCTGCCAAGCTACAGAAATCCAGGCTCAATATGTTATGAATTCCAGATTGCAGAAAACAAAAATAAAGTGTTCTGAGCCATGTTAACAGTTAACACAGAACTCTAATTCTAAACTGCTGTGTTCGTGTAAAAACTGAAATTTTTTATAATCTATCATAAGCTGATGTTGTCACAAATGTAAGTTTCAATGAATGAGTCAGTGTATGACATTTGAAAACAGGATGCAACGTTACAGCAACTGTGATATGCTAACATATGGTCACAGGAACGTTAGCAGGTGATGGGGGTTACTGAACTTTTAATGTTGATAGTTCCTTCATGAGCTAAATGCTCAAAACAAGAAGCCTTTGACACATTCATTGAAGGAAAAGTACTGCAAGAAAACCTTCCCATTTGTTACGATGCACAGAGATTATTTTGTAGGCATTTTGCCAGTCCTGACAGTGCTATAAAATTCTAGTCTTTCTGGTTGGTCTTGTTTTTATTAACCTAATTTTCTGACTGTTGTCCCCTTGTATGGGTAAGCCTGCACAGACTCAGTAAAGTAAAATGGGAATGTGGCTTGAATTTGAAAAACTTGTATCGAGATCTACGCCGACAAACAATTTGCCCATGTGAAAAGTTGTCAACCATTTTACACCTGTAACCAAATGGCCTTGTACGGAATACCCAACAGGTGTGTTTTTCCACGGATTTGATCGATCTGCGGAACCCGTTGATTTACATTTTGTTACACAATCATTGTACAAATCACATGACGTGATACTGACTACTAGTAAGGATTTGGCTGATTTGGTACCATATGGCAAATGTCTCCCCAAACTTTTTGTTTTGTTTTCAAAGAGAAGCTGAGACAAGGTGGATACATATCCAACTTGTGCCACCTTCTCTTTGAGTTTGAAAACAAAAAAAGTTTATTTATTTATTTTATAAAAGTTTGGGAAGACATTTGCCATATGGTTACAGGTACGGTACCAAAACAGCCAAAGCCTGAGTTATTGTTTTTATCTAGTTGTAGAGATTGAATTCTATTTGATCAAGTCAGGTAATACTTTTCAATTATGATAGGAAAGATGTTAATTGTTCTTTTTTGTTATGATACATTTGCCGAATGTTTCCAGTTGTTTGGGAATGCAGAGTATCTCAGCACCAGTCCACTATACGAACACCCAGTAGTCAGTTAATACTTTTCCATCATGGCTGTAAGAAATGTTATGACACAATTGCACCATGTTTTCAGTAGTTTGGGAGTTGCTCAGCACCAGTCAAAGATGGCGGAGGGCGGATGGGACCCGTGCGAGTGTGTGTGGAACCACTTCCACGCCATGGACCGACTTCTGGAACTGGTAACCGTTGGAGACGGATTATAAGTTAACCTCAACAGAAGTCCCACTGAACGTTGGCTGAGATTGAACAACAAAGGATAGAAAAATTGGTGCACTTTTCAAATTTTGAACCAAGAGTCCCCCTCAAATAAGTGTTGTTTGTTGTTTTCATGTCTTGGCTAATCTGTCCAAAAGTGCCTTAAATTAGTAAAAGCATTTCCATTGTGCCAACATCTGGACGATTCCCACCAAGAGCTGTAATTTTTTTCCATCTAAAAGAACATTTTGCATGTGCCGATGTGCCGATTTGCGATCCCAAATCGTATGAAAAATGTATGCATTTCTAGTTATGAATTCATGCACTTTTGTTTCCAAGCAACCAAAAGTGTCTCAATTATTTTAATATTTGCCCAACAGTCTGTCAGACCACAATATCCATGCTAAATTAAACAAGAAAAGAATGTTATACATCTCAGTATGTATAACCAGCCTTCTGTACGTGTACTTTCCTAGCTTATCATTCAATGGGACCTTCTGTTATAAGAATTATGTAGTGCAGTCTTTCATTCTGGTTTTATGAAACTATTTGTTGCAAATGTTTCCCTTGGGCCTAGGGAAAAAAATGTTGTGTTTCCTGTTTCAGTCCTGAAAAAATTAGGGTCGGTAGGTAGGGGATATCTTTTTTTTTTTGTAATTTTTTTTAGGCTAGCCAAAAATCTAGTGATACATATTACAATACAGTTGAACAAAGGAAACTGAAATGTATGAGGACACTTGTCTTTCAATGTCAAACTTTGATTTTGTGCACAATAGATACATTAATCCTTCATTAGATAGGACAAGCAGTGTTTTTACTTCAATAGGAAGCAGGCTGAATAAAAATTCTACCTGGAAGCTTTGTGACTCCACTGCCCACCCAAAAAAAAGTCTATCTAGGGTCGGCAGGTTTTTCTAGGGAAGGTAGGGAAACAGGAAACACAACATTTTTTTTCCTAGGCCTTGTCGGCCTGTTTATGCTTCATTTAGTTCATTGACCCAGAATCAAAGACTGTCTGCTGAAGTGCGGCATCTTAAAACCTCCTTTCTTAAAGTTTTCTTTGTCTCTCTCTGTCTTCTAGCTGTCTTTCTTCTTCCAAAACATTTCTCGTCAGACCTGTCAAAGTTAGAAGGCTGCTGATTGGTTCCCAGCCCTGCTTGATTGCTTGATTGACAGGTGTCAGTCATGGCGGAGGGTGGGTTTGATCCCTGCGAGTGTGTGTGTTCACAAGAGTCTGTGATGAGCCGGCTGATCGCTCTGGTACTCAAAATTTTGAGTAAACATTCTTGGGTTCTAGTCATATCTTTGAAATATATTTACAAATAGAAACATATAGGGAAACTCTCTCTTTTCAAAGTTTCAGCCTTTCCTGTACCTTATATATGCTATTTGTTGTCCTGAAATACGTACTGAGTGGGATAACTTGTTTCTTTATTTTGTTTCAGTTGAGAAATTCTCAGCAATACTGCACTGACAATGAGTGTGTCCAAGATCGTAAGTATTTTTGATACTTTTCTTGCACAGGACGTAATAATGCTTTGTTAAGTGTAATTAAGTGTTGTTGAGTCTGTGTGTGTACGAGAAAAGCATAACTCAAAAAGTTGTTCTATCTTTACAATATCTTCTTTGAAGTGAGGCATTGGCTTAATGAAAGATGTTCCAATTTTGGTCTCCAAGTAGTTTTCTATGTACAGAACTTCCTTTATTTATATCTTTCTTCATGAAGTACCAACATTACAAAACACGAGGCAACGCAAGAGACATCTCCACTTGCAGCAGAATAACTTGAAATAATATTAAACAAGATATTTATACTAAGATTAAGATCGGGACTAGCTATTCAATATTTAAACAGCCAGTCCTGTTCATGATTAAGAAATAATGATAATAATGACAAACGACTTTAACATGATGTTTTCCTCAGCACCTGGTCCTAACGGGACCCCTGAGGGCGATGCAGGGCTGACCTTGACCATGATGATGATAGCGTGGGTGGTCATCGCTCTGGTGCTGTACCTCCTCAGGCCACAGAGTATGAGGGGACAGGGCGACCAGAAACCCAGCGCTGCCCACGATGTAACTGTCTTCTCCTTTGTATCTTTGATTTAGTTTTAATATATACATGTAGTACCATATACTTTTAGTCACTTTAGATTTTTGTTACACTTAGTTAGAGTATGAGGGGACAGGGAGACCAGAAACCCAGCGCTGCCAATGATGTAACTGTCTTCTCCTTTGTATCTTTGATTTAGTTTTAATAGATAGTACCATATACTTTTAGTCACTTTAGATTTTTGTTACACTAAGTTAGAGTATGAGGGGCCAGGGAGACCAGAAACCCAGTGCTGCCAACGATGTAACTGTCTTCTCCTTTGTATCTTTGATTTAGTTTTAATATATAGTACCATATACTTTTAGTCACTTTACGGTGCACACCCCAGTTTATTTGGGGTCTCAAATCGAGGCTGCGCACCCCCAAGTCGAGAGGCCGTCTCTTAAAGAAAATAGATCTAAAGCAGAAAAGCCATATATGGGAATGACGGGTATCACTCCAGCTTTAAGAACAGCCGGGTTTCAGTTTCTTCACTCTCTCTACTTTTCATAATTTTGGGGGGAGAAAAGTTTTTTTCACGCAAAAAAGTATGCACAAAAAGGGGAATTTTGACGTGGAAATAAACCCATCACCTATAGTTTAGTCATGAAAATGACTGATATTGTCGGAAAGAGAATACACCTAAGATTAATCAGGCAAAAAATAAAGAAAATCGTAACACTGAGATTTTTACAATAACCCGACGCGCGAGGCATACCAACACGGCTCACAGACCGCATATGGACGGGAAATCTGGGTCAACGGCGAATCACTTCCAACGCGTAGAAATACAAGGAAGTGACCCTCGGGCCCAAAACCAATTTGCACCAAAAACACATCACTTCTTACGCTTTTTAGCCATGCCAGTATTAAATGCCACTTCGCAGCAGATTATGAGAAATTTGAACTCAAACACGGACCCTCGAGACCCTTTCGTCACATTTTTGTCGCGCACTATCTCGGACCCCTGTCGCGGAAGAATTGGTGTGTGCACCGTTTAGATTTTTGTTACACTTAGTTAGAGTATGAGGGGACAGGGCGACCAGAAACCCAAGTGCCGCCAACGATGTAACTGTCCTTTTTGACTTGACTAAGTGAAGTCTGTTGAATAACCTTCATATTATTAATTAATTATAGTCAAGAAGGACATGACAACCAGAAACCCAGCACTATAAATAATGTGATTGCCTGGTCCTTTTTCTTAACAAAATCACAACCAGGGCTCAAAATATACAGAGCATATGCAGTCTTGTGCACTCAGAGTCCTCCCCAATTGATGGAATAACGGAGGCCCTCCACTATACTCCTAGCCCAGCTCCACTATACTACTGAAATTTAGTGGCCAGGGTTTCTTCCCTATTTTGTTGGTTAGTTTTGCTAAAATTAATGAAAATTCACAGACTTTTGTGCCAAGTGGCATCACTTTTCCAGTGGGCATTGTCTGCAAAAACTTGGCGATGATCAAAACAATAGTTGTTTTGCCACTTCACAACAAAGGAATCACTATAAATTGTAGTATTTGACACCCTCTGTCATTGCAAAATGAACCCATTTTATGAAAGCGCAGCGCGTTGGTTTGGGTAATTTTTGCCAGCCCCTCCACTATACTAAAAAATTATGGGGAGAACCCTGGCACTTCATTTTTGACTGGGAGCAACTAGATATTTAGGTAGGGTTAGTTACATAAAAGTACCATATTTTTAAAAACATGTTTCTTGTTTGAAATTTTGAAGTCAGCTATAGAATTCTATATTCTAGGGAGAGTTATTATGTTACCTTCACAGAAGGGAACATATTGTTTTTGCTTTGTTTCTTCTTCTTTTCCGCACAAATAAGGTCCCCGACCTGGACCAGACGGCTGTCACCATAGTAACCTGTAAAGTAGCAGGCACCATGTGGTGTTCGGTTACATAATGTAGTAAATGTCAGATCTAGAGGGGCTTGGGTCACTACATGTAGAAATGTGTTCAAATAAGAATGAACAAAACAGTTGCCAGTGTTAGACTACAACATGTGAAGGTAACATTCTGTATTTGCTTGCAAATATTACCTTTCTAGTTAAGGTTTGTAATTAGCAAAAATTGTAACAATGTGGTGTGTTATTTTGTTTTATAGGAAAGCGGTCCAGAGCCCCCTTCCCCACCTGTAGACTGAACAGCACACCAAACCGTACCAGGAGCAAAGAGATAATCTTCAGGCAGATTTACCAGTGGTTTAAGATAGTATCAAAGCTATGTAAAGGTGGGGTCACACATGCGTATATATTTAAGTCTGTTTGAGGTGCGTACAACGCTATTCCAGGCTCCACAGGTCGCGGGAAAAATAGCACAAATTGAACAAATATAGATACATAACATGCCAGATGAGTTAGCTGACCGAGAATTATGGTTAGCGACCCAGCTAACTCGTCTGACATGTTACCTGTTTACGTTTGTCCAATTTCTATTATTTTTCCAACGACCTGTGGGGCCTGGTGGAGGCAAATACTCCCATGCGCGCCTCACACGGACTTAGATATATACGCACGTGTGACCCCACCTTGAGGAGTACAGCTGGCCAAAGTCAAACACACTCCTAGGCCGGCTTCTCTCCTCTGGCAGCTTTTGATACTATCTTATGCTACCGCAGGATTTGCTTGGAGATTAGCAAAGAGAGACGGACACCAACATGTACAGTCCCATAACTGTGTACATAATGTGTATTTATGGAGGCCAACAAAGAATTGTGCAAATGTTACCCAATTTTAAAGCCTTAAAAGGCAAGTTGTTGAAAAGACTGCATATTTTCAACCCCGTGAAATCTGGCTGTATTCACCAAAAAAATTGATAATATTATGATTTTGCAAATGGAATTTCAGGTAGCATCCATTACCTTTCATTAGTTGTTGTTAGTTGCCATACATTGTACCTTGTGCGATCGTTGAGCAATAAATTCATTCATTCATTCACTGACTGAACACTACTGCTTTTATTCCATCTTTGATGAAAGAAGCTATATCGGACGCTACCTGAAATGTCTGTTTCCTCAACCTACCCAGTTGCTTGAGTAAGACTTAGGTCACAATCACATTACCAAACCAGGGTCCAGCCAGGCCCAGTTTGGTACATATTTCTTTTTCATCCAAAAGCCTGCATTGGTATGACCTTACAGGACAAAACGGTATTTCCTGTGAAAATATGCAGCCTTTTTAAACTGTATGATGATGTCTTGCTGAGCATCAGAATTCTATTTCATAAAATTGTATTATTCAAAGAAATCATGGTAAATTGTGTTATACAAACTGTAGCATAATATGTATATTATCCTTGAATAAGGCTGCATTCTGATTTGGTTAATCAAGTTTTGTGATGTATGAAAATCTGTACAAGAAATTTAGATAATGTCTAGTAATGGTTTTTAAAGGGGAAGATTTTGAATGATTGGTTGGATATGCAAAAAATGCCTCTACAACTGAAAGTATAAAAGAGTGCATTGATACTGGTCACATTGAATTTGGAAGTATGCTAGTTACAAAAGTTAATGTTGCCCTTACATCTGTGCAGATGCTTAGGGTGGCACCCATCTCCATTTTGAGTAGCCCTTGGGCCACACATGTGCAAGCCACTACAGCAGGGGGCTGGTCCGCTGGCAGTGATGTGTGTTTAACTTCCATACCCCTTCCCATTAGTGCCGAGTGCTAAGCAGAGAAAACAGCATGTACCATTATTGAAAGTCTTTGGTATGACTCGGCCGGGGATGGAACTCACGACCTACCGAATGCAAGGCGAACGCTCCACCCACTCGGCCATTGCACTATGCTAGTACTAGCTTGAAATTGATTCAAATTAGATATTTTCAAAGACTTTATCGACGTAAAAGAATTAAAGCTGTCTTTGTAAACCCTGCATTTACTATTTGGTCAGTTAGTCCTCTTTCTATGTACATGTACATCTAAGTCAAACTTGTCTGTAGTGACAATTTAGACTTATATATGAAGAAAAACGTCTTGTACAAACCAAATGAGGTAAAAATCTATTCCACATTTAGCATAACTTGTGCCATGGTAATTTCAAAGAGCATTTCCAGTTTTAAAGTGACCAATGTTATGCTTGTATGTTGAATTGTTTAATACTTGGTGTCCTATTGGAGTTGTCTACATAGTTAGGTGATTGTTGTTGTTTATCATGACTCCATGTGCCTTGGGGGGTAAACTGTACAATCAATGTTAAAAGTTAAGGACATTTTTTTGTCAGAATTGTAAAATTTCCTTTTGGGTTTTTCTCTGTAATTTGAATGGTTGCTGGAAAGTTACTTCAGACAATGTCGATGTAGCAATTTTCCCTTGTATTAAAAGGTTGTAGATAAATTACGTTGTACCTCAGTTATATTGTCCAGCCTCTTTTTTCTCTCTAGCACTGTGCATCGAGAACAGGTACTACAAATTGTTGAAACAAGAAAGCTGAAAAAAGCTGGCCGGTGCGTATTTTGGAAAAAGCCTGGATGTTAAACAAAATCACATGAAAAAAGAGTATTTCAACATCAAATTACTGAATTAGTCTGTGAGAGAATTGTCAAAAAAATTGTAACGTGGGGTTCGAACCCACGATCCTCGGCTGCAGAAGCAAATTTCTATCTGCAGCCAGTGCCTTAGACTGGTCGGCCACGCTGACTCAATTACGCAATCAGGCGTTTAGAAGGGCTATAGAAGGGTTTGGTTAAAACTTAAATTGACCGATCCATGCATCCAAAGGAATGGTTGAACGATTCAAAACTGGTGCGTCATGGCTTCTGCAGTTCTGCCAATTCATGCACCCATAGAGACCATGACATTTCCAAGGTGTTGTGTAAGACTTGTTGCTTTTACTGTTAAGAGTGGTTTCACACATGCCAGAGCAGTTAGTTGGCTAAGCTAACTCCTTGTGGCATGTTACCTGTCTATATTTGTCCAATTTCTACTATTTTTCCAGCAACCTGTGGAGCCTGGTAGAGGCTAAGGCTTCCATACTGACCGCACATGGACTTACATATATACACACGTGTAAACCCACCTTTAGGGACCATTCCAATCATTGAACACTGCTAAGGACATCATTTTCCAGCGTGTAAAATTCTAGTTTATTTATTGGCAACACCAACACAGTAATAAAGAGGTGGCAGCAGAGTCAGTTTGAGACAGCAAAAACTACTTACAATAATCACACTCAGGGTTCGAAATACTTTTTTTTTTTGCTTCATGCAAAATTGCAAGTTGGCAAAAACTTAACGTGCAATTTGAAAAATTTACATGCAAAATACAACAACTCCATACTGCAATGTTCTAGCCAGCATCCATCATTCCGTCCGTTGGTGGAATTTTGCTGCTCAGGACGGATAAGAATTTTGCCCATTGCGTCCCTTTTGACGGACTGAAATCGGCTCAGAAAAATATAGACAGAACTTAAATTTTGGAAAGATATCCACATAATCAGCATGTAAGTTTGCAGCAAAGCCGAATTCGATTATTTATAACACCTACTGATGACCGGTGACGATCCCCGTCAGACAAAGTATTTTTACTATAGGCCAGGTATTTTCAACATGCAATATTGCAAGTTCAGAATATTTTATGTGCAAATCTAAAAAAATACATGCAAATTGCAAGTTAACTAAGTATGTGTATTTCGAACCCTGACACTATCTAAATGAGATGATGTTTACAACTTATTAAAAAGCTCACATGCTTACATAATGGTAAATGTTGCATAGCATTTTGATAGATGACATTTCTGTTGGTCCAATAGTTTTCCTACTGTATCTAGAAACTTTATATATTTTCCTTCAGTACAACACATCAATTAGTGGTACAATGATATAGATATATACAGTAGAAGCCGCTTAATTGCACGGCCTATTTGCCAGTGACTTTCGTGCAATTATCCGACTGGTGCAATAATGCGAAGTTATCTAGCTGGACCGCACTGTTTTGGGATTTGTGGTTTCCATGCAGTTAACAGAAGTGTGCGTTAATCCGGTGTGCAATTAAGTGGCTTCTACTGTATACATATATAAAATATATGTATGTAATCATGCTATATTCTTCAAACTTTATGAAAATTAACATGGCAGTAAATGATACAGCACTCAATTGTGTTGACTTTTACAGGTAGGTTAAAACTTTAACAACAGCAAATAAACTACAAAATTCACAGGGTTAAATGTACTGTAATTGCAGAAATATTAGCATGAAAGCTCATCTGTGTTGACGTAGTACATATTGAAGATTTTCCACTGTCTTACAACACCAAAATTAGCTTACCTCGAATTTTCAGTCGCACTTCCATCGACCTTCTTCAGGAGTGAAGATTCAGTTACTCTGATCACGTGACTTAGAGACACGTGACTCAAGTAACGAATCATAAATGCCTGGCAAGCGATATCGGCCCCCGTCTCTGTTAAGTGTTGGCTGGTGTGCCCTTATGTATATCTCTAAGTCACGTGATCAGAGTAACTGAATCATCACTCCTGAAGAAGGTCGACGGAAGTGCGACTGAAAATTGCAGAAACGTTTGCAGTGGTTTTGTTTTCACGGTGGCCACTGCATGGCAAAATTAAAACTGCCGTGAACATTTTTTCCATGGCAGTAAGAGACTACAGTGCATGGTGATATCGTGAACTTAAAACCACTGCGAACATTCATTTTTCCCTCTACCGCAAAATTACATCCCCGCGAACTTAAATGCATTTACAGTAACACACATGACAGTCTTAAATAGATACTTATGTTACAGTAGTTCTAGTATTAGACAATGTTTGTATACATTTAAGACATACATCTTTATCTAATAGGCTAACAGAGAGAACATTTGGAATGGAAGTATGTACGAAATGCCAGTGTCTAAGGTCAACAACTCCTTGACTAGTACAATGATTATACATGTATAAAATACAAGTATATGTATATACTTCAAACTTTATTAAAATCAACATGGTAGCAATGTTTCGAACGTTAGTTGTTTCAATCTGTACTGATGAAGGTGACAGATGGTCACCGAAACGTCTACGGAAGAATTAAAAGAAGGTTGTGAAACAAAGAAGACATTGTTCCCTTGACTAGTACAAAATGTAGCAGCTTGCAGCAGGTTATATCTTAAATACTAAAAGCAATAAAAAGGTTCTTGCATAATTCATGACTTCTCCCCAGTTAATTTTCCCAAGGACGACAGTACGTCACTATACTCTGGTGTCCTTGAACCATTTTATGGAATGAAATCATGTGGGTAACTACATCTCACCAGTGCATTTAGGAGGGTCTGCACGCCCTTTTCTTAAAAGCATTATCAGCTATTTCAATCGGCCCCAATGCTAAACTGAGGAAGCAGTATATATATGTGCCACTTTTATGGTCTTTGGGAGGACCTTGCTGGGATCGAACCACTCTGACTACGAATGCTTGCATCTAATACTATTCTAAGTGTAGAGTAAATGTACAAGAAACTATATAAATACCTTAAAGGCAAAATGGTCCTTTTTTGCTTAAAGCTGACTTTTTTGTTCTACTCCTGTAGAATATAATTCACTCTCTTTCCTTAGGTCAGATAACATTTTACATTTAGGATGCTTTTCTACATTTTGTTTCAAAAAGTCTCATGTCCAAACTCATGTTAAAAAATGTTAACTTTCTGAAGTCAAAAAATATTCTCTGAAAAGTCTGATTTTTAGATGTGTAGGTAATTAATAAAGGGGCTACATGGATGTGAAGATCTAGACGTGCAATAACCACATACATGGTTGTATCATGATCAATTTATATTCAGATTTAGGCACACTTGTCTTGAGTGCTACCTGAAATGTTTGCCTCTTTAGAGGTTAGATTCAGTTAGTCAGCTTTTTTGTGTGAGATAACGTTCTACCTAACCTTCACTGCTACCTATCACTGAATGGTACAGTCTGCCCCTTTGGACGGTGCCACTTGGGGCATAGGGGGGAGCATTTGAGGCGGCGGCTCTTGGTACATTCCGTCCAGGTAGATCCTCAGTATGTACAGGTAGATCTCGCCGTGGTTAGCGGAATCGTACGCCATGGATTCTTCCGCATAAGCCGCAGGGGGTCGGTTGGACCACGAGCTCATTATCTTGATGGGGACTGTCTCTGCAAAGATGACGCTAGCACCTGTTGGGATGAAGGAATGAATAAATAAATGAGAACCTAAATGAAAAAAAATAATCCTGACAAAATCCCACCCACTGTCTCTGCAAAGATGACGCTAGCACCTGTTCGGGTGAAGGAATGAATAAATGATTGAGCAACTAAATGAAAAAAAATAATCCTGACAAAATCCCACCCACTGTCTCTGCAAAGATGACGCTAGCACCTGTTCAGGTGAAGGAATGAATAAATGATTGAGCAACTAAATGAAAAAAAATAATCCTGACAAAATCCCACCCACTGTCTCTGCAAAGATGACGCTAGCACCTGTTCAGATGAAGGAATGAATGAATAAATGAGCAACGAAGGAAAAAATTAGTCCTGACAAAATCCCACCCATTTGTAGTTTCAATAAAGGAGAATCTGTATCAGTCAACAATCTGCATGAGAAGTTGACCACAGCTTAACATCCCATCCTAATAAACGTTTCCAGTAGCGTGCATATTGGGTGAGCGACACAGCCAGGAATTCAAATTCAGGACTTCTTTGTTAAGATGCAGGGCCACTACATTCAACCACATATATTAGTGTAAGTTGAGCTTGTATTGTATTGTTGATGTTGTCTTGTGTAGAAGGGCAACTTGTAATGTAAAGGTACTTATGCACACAGGGCTCAAAATACTGGGTGCATGTGCACCCAGGTGCACCCAAAATTGGAGCTGTGCACCCAATTATTTTCTGTGGGTGCACAGGGCGCACCCAAATATTTTCTTAGGTTTATGTCTGTAAAGATATCAAAGTTTACTTTTACTATATACATCATATTCTTGACATCTAAGGGATAGAAAGATAATAATGTCTGCTATGGTACTTGTTTAAGAATTAAATAGCATGTAACTATATTTTTTGTTAGGTTTTCTTGACATTCTACTTAAATTTAAGTGGTGCACCCAAAAGTTTTTTGGTGCACCCAATTTGTTAAGCTGGGTGCACCAGTGCACCTAATCCCAAAAATTTCGAAGGGCAACTTGTAATGTAAAGGTACTTATGCACATAATGACAAAATTTAATGTCATTAACCAACACTATAAGAATTTCCATGCTACAATTACACTCTACACACACCTGCAGCGTTAAGCCAGGCCAGCGCCCGCTGCATCGTCTGCCCGACGGTTTCAAACTGCGGGAAGCTCAACATGCCTCCCTGCGAGATCTGCGCGGGAACGAACGTCTTGACGCTGAGCTGTATCGGGCGCGGCGGCGCGACGGAGCCCTGGAGCGGCTTCAGGAAGATGAGGCGCATGATGCGCACGTACATGGTCGTCATGTTGCCCGAGTCGACGAACGAAGACTTCTGACTGTCAATGGCCATCTGACCTAAAGTCGGAAAATGAGAGAAAGACAATTCTAAAATTGTCAAGAAACGTAATAATGGGTAGATTAATTTGTCTTTCAATGTTCGCTGGCCCATCACACCAATTACATTAGGTATGCAAATCATTACGTACTGTATGCAAACTGTTACGTAATGTATGCAAACTATTACGTCATGTATGCAAACTATTCGGTCATCAGCTACGCAAATTGTTTCATTGTCCGCGCATATCAGTAGCAAATTTCAGGTCGGTAGAAAAAGCAGTCCAACCTTTTAGATTGTATATATGTGTGCTTGCACCCTGACAGAAAGGGATAGAACTGCAAGCAGTTTGGTACATGAAAAATCCTGCAGTGCACTTCATGTTGGGATATATGTCATCACCGTTACATGAAGTTTTACTATACATTATCATATAGCCAGGCAATATTGACCAATCAGAAGGCCGAATCTTATGTTTAACTTAGTTATGACGACTTATTCACCAGTCAATAATTAGCCAAATAGCCTAATTATTGACCCGTGACAATGCCATTATGCAGGGGAGTAGACTCTTTTTGCCAATATATTACACCCAGTCGTTCATTCGGTGGTTATAGGTACCGGCCAAGAATTATGGCACTGTATACACCTCAGGGCGGGTCACATGTGTGTGATGGTCTTTAAATGTATTAACGGGCTTGTCCCGACATACCTGGATACCACCTTTGTACACAACCACCTGTTACACAGCCATAACACCAGACAAGCCTCTTTGCTTCATAAACCCAATTACACAAACACAGCTGGCCACCGCACATTTGCATACAGAGGAGCAACATATTACAATACCCTTTCGGCGGACATTAGACATGCACCAACTCTACGGCAGTTTAAAGCAGCCCTAAGACACACTCCTCCGCACATGGACCTCTGACCTCCACCGTTGACGTTTTTGGTTGACTGAACTGTTCTTGGTAAAGACGCTTCGGTTTAATTGTATATATTGTTTGCTGTCCTCTGGTTGTCTTACTGAATGTAACACGTTTCGTTTTTGTTATTTATGTAGTGGGCCCCCTTGGAAATCAACTTCAAACAAGTTGAAGGGGCTACCCACATGTTTTGAGATGAATAAATAAATAAATTAACCCTTAATTGGATACACATGCCTGACCACCCCTTCCTGCTGATTTTGATGTGCAGCGTCTGCGCGTTGGCGAGTCGGCAGCCCTGCAAGCTCCCGTTGGCCCAGGCACACGCCCTGGCGGCCACCTGGCTGTACGGCTCGAACTGCGGCCAGTCGAAAATACCCGACGGCATGTGAACACATCCCGGCACAAAGTCGCCTGAGCCTGTGAAAGAAAAGGGAAAATTGTAAAAAAAATATCTGAAGAATGTACAGAGAGAAACGATAAGGAGACTAAATAGCGAGAGAAGCAGGTTTTACCTGCTTGTCACTGTAGTTATGTAATAGTTGGGCATACATCATGGCATATGATGTGATCTACTTCAGATTTCTTGTAAACACTCAGGACAACAGAGATTCAGCAGCTCTTCTTTTTTTTCTTCTTCTGTTAGGAACCAATCAGAGTCTAGAACTGCATCAGCACTTTAGCTGTATAAATATGAACCATTACAGGTTTGCAATAACAAAACCTGTTTGGTATTTATTTTTAATTACTTGCATGCAATACTATAGGGCCAAGCTAATGGTATAGTACTGTGTGCGATTAGCTTGACAAAAGACTACAGAGAAAACATTCTGCATTTTCTAGAAAACGTTGCCTTTAAGGCATACTGATGTGAAAACGTTGATGAAGATTAGACATCCAGGTAAAAAGATATGCCAAAAAGCAGTTACTCAAGCAACTGGATATGATTTTGGAAACTGTCAGACGTTTCAGGCAGAATCCACTTCGAATTCTTTCATCAGAATCGACTACGTTTTGTCAGTGACACGATATACGGGTGGGAGTTGATAGGAGTTGATAGAAGGATTTGAGAGCAGCCAGTAGTGTCGCGGGCTTGGCTAACTTGGAAGGTAGGGTCCGGCCATCGAGGCAAACCATGAAGTTGAAGCCCAGAGCTGGACTCACTGGACAGACCAGCCGCATGGAAGTAGAGTGTGAAGACTATTCGACTACTGCCTACTCCTGTGTCAGGGATCCCAGCAGCAGTATAATCAAAAATGGATACGACGACGACAATTACAAGAGATGACGTTACCTATCTCCTCATACGCCGGCGGTCCCTCGACGTAGAAGACACGGATGATGAAGAGAAAGAGTTTCCTGTAGTTGGCATCCTCGGACCAGAAGGACTTGTCCGGGTCGATGGTTGTCGTGGACCACGCCCCGCGGACCTTCACGTCCTGGGTCTCCACTGTCAGGATCTTTCCTGGAGGGACGAGAGGGAAAAGGTTTGTTAGTACCAACTGTATCTGTATACTGCAAATGCATTTAAGTTCGCGGGGATTTAATTTCGTGGTAACGGGATAAAGGACTTTTGCGGTGGTTTTATGTTTGCAGTAGCACCACGCACTGTTGTCTCTTACTGCCATGGAAAAATATCTGTGGTGGTTTTCAGTTTGCGGTGAAGCGGCCACCGCGGAAACCGCGAACATTAAACCACCGCGAAAGTTTCTGCATTTACAGTAGCCGGCCCATGTAACCATCTTCTGTATCTATATCTGTATAGCTAGCATAACTACCCTTTGCTGTATAACACACCAGCTTCTGTATCTGTGTAGCCAGTCTAACCGTCCTTTGCCATAGCACACCAGTTCTGTACCCGTATCTGTATACTGTAAATGCAGAAATGTTCGCGGTGAATTAATGTTCGCGTTTTTCGCGTTTTAAATCCACCGCGAACATTTTTCTATTAAGGTATTAGACTGCAGTCGATGGTGTTACTGCGAAATTAAATCCACCGCGAAAAGTCATTTTTCCCGCTACCGCGAAAGTAAATCCCCGCGAACTTAAATGCATTTACAGTAGCCTGTTGAACCACCAGGGCCCGAAATACCACCTGCATATGCAGATTAGTGCATGTAAAGTTGGAGCTGTGCAGGTATTTCTGGTGTCTACCTGCACCTAACCTGCACTGGTTTATGTACTTGGTTCTATACATAAATGCCAAATAATGTAAGTGCATATGGATTGTTATTAGCTGCATTGACTGTTACCACCTATAAAGTATAAAAGAACAAAATAGCAATGGTTCCTGAGTAATTTTAGTATGATGCATACTCCCTATATTCAGAGTGGTGCAGGTAAAATTTGTCTGGTGCTGGTAATTTTCGATGTTACCTGCACCAGTGCAAGTATGCAGAAAAGAGTATTTCGAGCCCTGACCACCCTTTGGCATAACACACCAGCTTCTATACAGCCAGTATAATGTCCCTAAAGAGTAACACACCAGCTTCTATATCTGTACCTGTTCAAGCACCCTTTGGCATTACACAATTGCACCAGCTAAGTGTTAGTAATTAGAAAATAGAAATAGGGTCCCACAATTATTTTAAATAGCAAAAAGCAAAGATCATGATGCCAACACAGGATTTGGAGGAAAAGTTGAATCTAACTATATTCACTCCCTAAAATTGTTTGTACCAAGCAAAATACTTTTCTATGTTAACATTTCAGTATTTTCTAATTCCCAAAACAAGAAAATCAAATTGGCGAGCCCTTATCCTTACCTGGCAGTGGGTTCTGCCTCATCATCATGTTGATTCTGTTGACCGTTTCTCCGAAGGACTCGAACTGCGGATATCCGAACAAGGACGGTGCCTGGATACATCCCGGGACGTAGTTGATGTAGCGAATCTGCTGCGGGGGGGCCGATGGGTTCATCTTCTGCCCAAACCACAACCTAGGAGAGCAGGAAAAGGGTCATAATCATTTCATGTTACCGTATTGATAAGGGGTGAGTACTGGTATAGTGTATATCTATCACCCATTCATAAGTTTTTACAGATAATTAAATTACTGGCTCAGTTCCGGACCTACAGTGTAGACCTGATCCTATGCCAGGCTATGGACCTGACTGTCCCTGTAACTGAATTTTCTGTCCTGGTACCCACCCCTAGTATTGATCATAGAGCCAACAAACACTTGAAATACCACCTGTATATGTAGCTCAGTGCAGGTAAAATTAGAGCTGTGCAGGTATTTCTGGTGTCTACCTGCACCTTACCTGCACTGGTCCATGTACTGGGTTTATACATTAATGTCCTGTGAAGTAGGTGGATTTTGTTATATAATTGTTAGCTGCATCGACTGGTACCACCTTCAATGGTTGCTGAACAATTTCAGTATGATCCATGCTTCCTAAATCAAGAGTGGTGTAAGTATTATTTGTCTGATGCAGGTAATTTTCAATTTTACCTGCACCAGTGAAGGTATGCAGAAAAAAGTATTTTGAGCCCTGTATAAGTAAGATTTAATCACTATATAATATGATAATACAAAAGTGACTGCATTAATTAATAAGCAACCATACCTACCTGAGACCACGGACGTAACAGTTCCTGCCTTTGCCATGATCGTAGAACAGCGACTGGTCAGGGTTCACGACCGCTCCGGAACCCCCCAAGTGGTACTCGTACTTGACCTCCAGACTCTCGCACGTCTTGACCTCCATGGTGGGGTTCTGTTGGATCCACTGGTTGGCTCGGGTTACCAGGACACTGGACAAAAACAAGATGGACAATCTCGGGTTACCAGGACACTGGACATAAACAAGTTGGACAATCGGAGATGGCAGACTTCACCCCCTCACCTAGTCTAATGAGTCTACCCTTGTTACCTGGACAATCTCGGGTTACCAGGACACTGGACATAAATAAGGGGGACAGTCAGAGATGGCAGACTTCACCCCCTCACCTAGTCTACCCTTGTTACCTGGACAATCTCGGGTTACCAGGACACTGGACATAAACAAGGGGGACAGTCAGAGATGGCAGACTTCACCCCCTCACCTAGTCTACCCTTGTTACCTGGACAATCTCAGTTACCAGGACACTGGACATAAACAAGGGGGACAGTCAGAGATGGCAGACTTCACCCCCTCACCTAGTCTACCCTTGTTACCTGGACAATCTCGGGTTACCCCCCCCCAGGACACTGGACATAAACAAGGGGGACAGTCAGAGATGGCAGACTTCACCCCCTCACCTAGTCTACCCTTGTTACCTGGACAATCTCGGGTTACCCCCCCAGGACACTGGACATAAACAAGGGGGACAGTCAGAGATGGCAGACTTCACCCCCTCACCTAGTCTACCCTTGTTACATGGACAATCTCGGGTTACATAAACAAGTAAGACAATCAGAGATGGCAGACTTCAGACCCTTAAGCTGTATTGTGTAGGTTGAAACGTACAAACTGACAACACAGACACATACAGACACACAGACAAACACAGTCAGACACACAGACAGATTGACATACAGATACAGGTTGATGCTGAGACATGTAGGCATGGTGGACAGACACACAGATTGACACATAATCACACTGAAACACAGATGCATACTTACACATACTGACTCATACACACACACAGACATACACACACACACACATAGACATAGACAAGCTAAAACTAATACTGTAAACTCAAAAATGTTTGCGTTGGATTGATGTTCGCGGTTTTCGCCGTGACCCCTTCACCGCAAACTTAAAACCACCGAACATTTTACTATTATTTTACTATTATGGTATTAGACTGCAGTCTATGGTGTTACTGCGTCGAAAAGTCTTTTTTTCCCGCTACCACGAAATTAAATCCCCGCTAACTTAAATGCATCTACAGTACTTCTTTCACAGTCCCTTGGGGTACAACAAAAACAGAACAACGAGAACTTTACAACTTATATCAGAATGAAAGCTCATCTGTGTTGGTAAATTCCATATTGAAAAAGTTTAAACTTTGTTCCAACACAAAGAAGGGACTCACCATAAATTTTCGGTCAAGCACTCCGACCTTCTTCAGATGAAATGATTCGCTGCACTAATCTGGAAGCCGTCGGATGTTGACTCGTTGAACCGTGATGGTGGCAGGTTTCGCCTTCCCGCCATTTATGATTCGCTGCTACCTGACGTCATCCAACGACTTCCGGATTAGTGCAGCGAGTCATTTCATCTGCTCGACTGAAAATTTCTGGTGAGTCCCTTCTTTGTGTTGGAACAAAGTTTAAACTTTTTCAACTTTACAACTTACTCGAATCTCTCAAACTGTGGGTAGGAGAAGCTGAGGAGGCCTGTACTGCCTGTTCCTGCGATCTGGCTCGGCATGAAGTCTACGTACGACAGTCTGAACACAGACTGCTGCTGGGGGGGTGCTGCACCCGGGTACCCCCCTGCCATGGGAGGGGGTGCTCCTGCTGGGTACCCCCCTGCTTGGGGAGGGGGCGCTCCTGCTGGGTACCCCCCTGCTTGGGGCATCTGGGGGGTCGGCATGGGCATGCCCTGAGCAGGGGGTGGTTGACCGGTAGCCTGGTTGTAGGAAGGAGGGGGGGCGCTGGCCTGGTTGTAAGACATGGTTGAGTCTGGTTCCTTACAAGGCTGCTTTTCTGGAATCAAATTAGTCAAGAATGAGAAACGATTGTTAGCATATTATAATTATACACTGTGGTAATACAAGACTGCTTACTGGAATGAAATTAGACAAGAATGAGAAACGACTATAGGCATACTTTACACTGTGGTAATAGATTATTTCTGTGAATATCGTGATCTCAGGTTGTGTCACAATTTGTGTGTCTTATCACAGTGAAATTGTGTATGTATGTTGGTTGTAAATGTATTTGTGATTGAGCGTGTGTGCATTAGTTGTATCTATGTGTGTGTGCATGTGTGTGTCTGTGTACATGTGTAACATTAAAAGTGCATGTGTGTGTGTGTTATTTGTGTATATGTGTATGTATGTGTATGTGTGTCATTATGTGTGTGTGTGTCACAGCAATGCCTTAGATTATCGAGGAAAGTTCAAAGAGAATTGTGTACATACTAGTACTGGTACTGTAAGTTGAGAATAACCTTAAAGATGATTCTGAACTGCTTGAGTGTCATGCAGGTGAATAAATTTGCTAACTATGAAATGACACACTTGCCCCACACAGTGTTTGGCCCCGCCCACTTGACATTGTCTCAGCAACGATCAAGGTCATCAAGAATAAGATTACAGACACTTTACGGAGGTCAAATTTATCATAAAATTGCGAAATGTTTCATTCTCACAAACAACACATTTATATAGTTGTTCTGTGTTTAGGCTTAAAGTTCCCATATCCAAATGGGCCCGGCCAAGAAGTTAGCTGAAACGACAAATAAAAGAACAGTATTTACCATTTGAAATATAACGTTACGCAAATTATGCTCATGACTCATTTTGTTTACGTTCTATGTGTTTTGCTGCCTTTTATATCATATTTTTCGTTTCCGAAAGCTTCCCGGCCAGGCCCTGAGGACTTGGAACCTATTAAAGCCTTTTATCATAGGAAAAGCTGCCATGAACTCGCCATTTTGTTTAACGACTGTAATTAAGTCCTCACAGTAATGAAGTCACGCCCATCTGACAAAAAGGTCTGGTCAAATATACCATTGTGTAGACGTTCAACTCAAATACAGTAAATTGACGCCAGTGCATTTTTCAGGGAGAGCTGACCTAAGCTGGGACTGTTGCCAAGGCCCACACAGGACCAACTCCCAGGGCTCTATAGGGCTAACATGCCCCCAAGGAAATTCTACAACACTAACAGGCTAGTTAGATGCCATAGTAAACTAATAAAGGATGACATTACTAGTATACTATTAGATATTTGAGTTGGAGGGGGGGGGGGGGTACAACATATCGTTGGAACCTTTTCAGGTTTTTGGATATACAAATGTAATCATAGTTAATCGTAGAAAATGGTTACACAAAAACACGATACGACAATAATCGAACGACGCAATGTTTATAATGAAAACTATTTTTTCGTCATATATTTAAAGCCAAGCTAGCGAGATCAGACATAATTCAACGACACTGCAAGTACAACTCTCTAAAACAGTAAAAGGCTATTAAAAGACCCTAGAATAAGTTAGATATCAGAACAAGAAACCTTAACACGTTCGCCGTTACCTCGGACGCGACAGCGCGCACGAACGTCCCACCCACCTGTAGAGACCTACCTGTACGCTCACGACGTCACCCGAACAACTGCGCGAACGGCGTAAACATCGCTTCTACTTCCGGGTCACGTGAAATTTGCATAATCCCAGCCGGGTTAACGACCTGAGGTCACTGGGGGACTGACTACAAGGTAACCTGGATACCAGACCCCAGCCCGATCTTAATTTGCGCTGTCAAATATGAAAAAAAAAAAACTACAGTAACTGTAGTAGTTTCCATCATAATCCTTGATGAAATAAAGCCATGGGTAACGTTATACCATCCGGAAAGTAGTTTGCTCCGGCGTTATATCAAGGAGGTTGAAGAGTTATATCAAGGACCTTGGTTATATCAAGGACGTTATATGAAACGGACTGAACTCAGTCGTATTCATATAACGTCCTTGATTATATACAGTCGCCTCTAACTCTGACATTCATTATATAAAATTTCATATGACGTCATTGATTATACAAGTGATATAATATCGCTTCCGAAGGAGTCTACTGTTCCGACGGATAGCAGAAGCGAACATACTAAGGATTAGTGGTGCGTACCTAAACTCATATTCAGGTTCAGGTCCGGATTCAAGTCCAGCAGTTCAGGGTCAGGTCCGGACTTCAAGTCCAGACCTGAACCTATCATTGCGTATTATGTGCGCTAGAAAGTCTTTTTGAGGGGGGGGGGGGGGGGGGGGATGGTGCATATTAAATTGCATGTTAAGATGAACTGAAGTGCAGTGTGAAAAATACATGCAAACTATATACAGCCAGTGTAAACACGAAATATTTTTTGTCTTTTTCCAGTGCAAATTTCACTGTCTATGGAAGGTTTTAGATGGTTTAGTACAAAAAAGGGAATATAGGTGACAGATAGCTTTTTGCATGTCCGGACTTGAGTCCGGACATTTAGTTTTTTTTTTGGATTTGGACCTAAACATTTTTAGGTCCAATTCCAAGTCCGGGCTTTAGGTACGCACCACTACTAAGGACTTTAAACATGATCGAACTACTATCCGGATGGTACCCAGGCTTAAATTACACACTCAAATTGTGACCACTGACCATAGCTTTCTTTCTTTTTGTTGTTTGTTGGCGGCGCTGATATAGAAAAAACAGTTTTGAGTTTTGACTTTCTCGAGTTAACTTAATTGCTTCGCATTTTGTCACGACAGTCGCCATCTGCATAATTCACACTGTATGAATTGATTCATGAAATATTATCACCCCCATCCCTTGTTAATAATGGTTCAGTCTGTGGGCGGGCTGAACGAACGATGACCTCGATAGACCAGGACGATGACCCACGGCGAAAACTGATAGTCATTGCGACCGAAGGCCTCCCAGGGTTTTTGTGGGGGCCTTTCATATTCAGATCATTTAGCCCTGACAGCTTTTTTGACAGACAACACCGAGAAACCCTCAAGAACCTCCCGGGGGGAGAGGATAACCACCGCGGACTGTCTGATCTTCTAAACACCTGTTGAATCTTCTCAAGATGTCCTTGTTACCGAGAGTTGTCAGACACCATGGGAGGTTGTTCAACGTTTGTAGCGCTCGGAGTTTGGTGACCTACCGTTCGCAGAGTACCAGGGCGGAAGAGAGCGTTGCTTACGACACAGCCGCTCGGCCTTTTGAGAAGATCCCCGGGCCGAAGGGCCTTCCCTTGATCGGAACGGGGTTGGACTATGCACCGTTTGGTAAGTACGTCCACTATAAAGTCTCTACCAGACTCCTGTCTGACCGAATAGTAATAGGGAACTATAGACAAGCTAGGAATAAAAGCCAGGCAGTAGTAGGTGTTAATTGGCCTAGGAGTGAACTGACTTCAGACTACAGAAGACTGGCAATTCGGCCAAATTTTAGCCCCACTAAAATCGCGCTACCAGCGGCCGGCCCTTAGCAATCTTGGGGAGGGGATCATTAGCCCCAGAGAGATGACTTGATTTTCCCTCCTTGTGTAAATACAGGCTAGCCAAATTCTTCTCTTTTGTTATCCAGCTGACACTTCAGATCTCCAACGCTATCATATAATCTAGAGTATAATGCACTCTAGTTTAGCTAAACTTCAAGTGCATATCTCTGTGTGTGTGTGTGGGGGGGGGGGGGTCTTAAGTGGAGGTGTTGATATAAAGATCACTCAAACCCACAGTGCTGCTTTTCAAAGGGGCGTACTTATATAACCCGGACCGACGTTTAACGTAGGTTACATATGAAGTGAGAAGGGGGTCCCAAGCAGTTTTACACTACACAGAAAACTGTCACGGTTCTTGAGTCCCCTATTTTTCTTCCTCGAACTGCAGTACGTGATTTACAGACACTAGTTGAGTGCAAGTGTGAATTATAAACCAGATTAAGACCAGTGCCCTGTAGCGACGCCCTAGCACACAGTATTGCAATACAATAGCTAAATTACGTATTACCTGCCACGAAGAGGCCCCCAAATGACCTTGACCTTCGTGTTCCCAAATATCATTGAAATCCATCTGGACGTTCTAGAGGTGACTCCCTGTCGTATCTAACTTGTAATGATTTTTCTTTCAGGTCGGTTTCCGCTTAAAACACACCTCCGTGAATCCTTCAGGGAGAGAACAAAGGCCTACGGGAGCATCTATCGGGAGAAGCTGGGACCGCTGGACCTGGTGGTTATCAGCGATCCCAAGGAGATAGAGAAGGTGTTCCGCAATGAGGGGAGGTATCCGGAGCGCGTTCAGCTGGAGAGCGTTAGAACGTACCGGGAAATAAAGAAGCTGCCGATCGGGGTAGTGAACCTGTACGTACAGACGCACGCAGACACACACACACACACACACAGACAGACAGACAGACACACACACACACACACACAGACAGACAGACACACACACACACACACAAACGCACACACACACACACACACATACAGACAGACAGACACACACACACACACACATAAAGACACACACATAGACAGACATAACGTTACATATTTGTTTTGAAGTGTGCAACATGGTAGCAATTGCAAAGATACATATAAGTCATATAACAGTTCTGTATGATGGAATTATGGCATCATTAACAGGGATAACAGGGAATTAACAGTACTGTATGGACCTCTGATACCATGATCATAGAATAACAGGGTATGGGCCTACATTAACAATGATTCAATCAATGACTGCGCAACAGCCTACTATGAACCTACTATGACGTTAACACTAGACAACAATGATTTATTTCTTTTTGATTAATTGTTTATTCATTGGTTGTACTTTATTTTCATAAATTAAGCGCATTGTCCTCGTTATGTTCATGATTAAAAAATATTAATTTTCATGCCTCAGGAATGGCCCTGAGTGGCAGCGCGTGCGCAGCTCGGTGCAGAAGGACCTCATGCGGCCCAAGACTGTCGGTGCGTACGCCTCTCTGCAGGATGACGTCACAAGGGACTTGGTTGACGTCATCAGGGCTCTAATAGGGAAGGAAGGGAGCGGAGGCCAAGTTCAGAACTTCACCAACTTCGTGTACAGATGGGCGCTAGAGGGTGAGTAGGAAACCCTTAAACCATACTTGAGGGCAATGTTATGAGTATTGTAAATGAATTTAGTTCGCAGAGATCTAATTTCGCGGTAATGAGAAAATGAAGTGTTCGCCGTGGTCTGAGTTCCCGACATCGCTGCACTTTTGATTGGAGAAATGTTGATAGGAAAGTTTAAAACGCAAAATTTCTTTTTTTTTTTTTAATACAATTTTAATTTTTGGTTTCCGCAAAGAGTCCGACCGTGCCCCAGTTGAAGATATGATCTTTGACTATGATTTTTTTGTTCTTGAATTTAAACCCTAACCCTCCAGCGATCAGCGTGGTTGTGCTGGACAAGCGGCTCGGTTGCCTGACCTTGGATGACCTTGTTCCTGGTTCTGACGCAAAACTGATGATCGACGGAGTTAACGACTTCTTCAATGCTGCCGTCAAGCTGGAGATGTCAGGAGCCGGACGTCTGTACAAGTACATTAGTACCCCTACTTGGAGGAAGTTTGCAAATGCAATCGACCAATGGCACGGGTAGGTAGCTTTCTTTTTTCTTCCTTCCTTTCATTCATATACACCACCCAAGCAAGACAATGAAAGAATTTATTCTTGCATTGCCATATAGCAAAGTCATACACACGTTTAAAACGTATTTCTGAAATTCCAATCGGAATTTAGGAGGCAGCGCCTGTTGTTGGAGTTATACAACCTGTTTAAGAGGAAGTAACAACATTTGTCTTCATCTGGCGTCAAAAGTGTCCTTTAAAAGAAAACATGGTACTAGCACTAGTACTAGCACTGCAACGTACACAGCAATTTTATCAAATGTGAGGCTTAAAATTTGTTGTTAAAAACTTCACGTAGTAGTCTTCATGTCTTATTTAGAACAAATTTTCTATTTGAGGAACACAACATCATCTCTGATTGGCTAACAGCTGGTTAGTGCCGACGCCCACAATAGTAAAATTTAGATATGGGAGGGCAAGCAAGCAGAGTCGGAACAAGCAGAGTCGAATCTGCGCAGGAGAATTGATGATGATGATGATTTGGTTTTTATTGATTCGAACACTCAAAATGACAGTCTAGAAGTTAACTAGTACATGTAGTTAACTGAACTGCACTGTTCAACAAAGTAATACAACTCGGACTGAATCACTGACAGACATCAAAGACAAATACAGCTCTAAAACATAACATATCTACAATTGGTTGAAAATGCTCTGCGGCTAGATCCACAGGTCTTCGACTATTCTGCCTGAGGAGTTTTGACTATGTTTGTTTGTTTGAACCTTTATTCAATCATGAGAAGCTCAAATCGTCTATTTGAATCTGCTGTCAAACCTTAGAGTTGCTGCCAAGTTGCTGAAGGAAAAGCTGGCCAAAAGTGCAGCCGAAGAAGGAAAACCCGCCGAGTCCGACACGGACTTCCTCCAGAGCCTCCTGTCCAGGAGTGACGTCACCTTCGAGGAGGCCATGCTGATGGCGGTGGATCTGATGGCTGCTGGGATCGACACGGTATGTTAGTTCAGACTATTTTTTGAACCCTATCCCAATGAGGCTTCAGAGTTTGCCTATCATTCGAGAACACCTATTACATGTATCTTCAATTATCTCGGGACATGGAAACTCTAGACGTTCCCCTTAAAGGCCGTGGGTCGATGAAGTCACAGCATCTTTCACCGGCCTTTTTGGTGGGCAAGTATAATTTTTTGGTAGGCAGACACATTTTTTTTTTTAATTTTCATTTTTCATTTCTTCTGCTAGTACCAGCATGAAGGCTAGGAAAAACCAAACATGTCCCACCCCCATAAGGAAGTATAGTAAGCCGTACATATCCGAATGAAAGCTCATCTGTGTTGGTAGATCCCATATTAAAAAATGTTTAAACTTTGTTCCAACACTAAGAGAAACTCACCATAAATTTTCGGCCGAACACTCCGACCTTCTTCTGATGAAATCTTCGAACTTTCAATATCATTCATGATTCGCTGCTACCTGACTTCATCCGACGACTTCCGGATTAGTGCAGCGAGTCATTTCATCTGAAGAAGGTCGGAGTGTTCGGCCGAAAGTTTATGGTCAGTTCCTTTTAGTGTTGGAACAAAGTTTAAACATTTTTCAATATAAACCGTACATATCATTTTTGTAGTTTAGCTTAGCTTGATTTTCATCTTTTCAGACGGGGAACACCCTGATGTTCAATCTCTTCTGCCTGGCGAAAAACCCGGAAGCCCAGGAGAAACTTTACCGAGAGATCCAGGAGGTGGTCCCAGCCGAGCAGCCCATAGATGATAAGGTGTTGAACAGGATGCACTACCTGCGGGCAGTGGTGAAGGAAACTTTCAGGTGAGCTTGGGTTTTATAACCTTTACAAAAGTCTTGCTTCTTATACCTGGAAAGTTAGTCCTCGCCCATACTTGATGTTTTTGAATACTTTTTAAATACTTTAATAACTAAATTAGGTTAGTTCTTGCCCACAATGATCCTTTTGACTTAGTTTATGATGTTTTATTACTTTGTATTGTATTTTGTATATGATATTTTATCATGTTTCATCGTGATTTGCTATGATGTATCATATATTTATTCTATTTTATTTCATTGTATTTTATTTCATTTCATTTTGTTTTATTTCATTTCATTTTGTTTTAATATTTTTTTTAATTTCATTTTTTTTTAAATTTAATTTAATTTTTATTTTATTTCAATTGAATTGCAACAAGACAATACAGACGGTATCCCAGGCAGCAATGTTGGGTGTCACCGAACGTGCATGCATTATGTATTGGAACATTTACATAGAATAAGGCAGAACGATACATTTAGAAGTCACATTTTTAGCTTATTTTTCTTCATCTTTTTTTAGGCTTTGTCCAACTGTTGGCAACAACATAAGAACGCTGGACCGAGACATGGTGTTGTCTGGATATGTCGTCCCTGCGAAGGTATGTTAACATTTCTACCATTGGGAAGTTACAGTTGGGAACATTGCTGTCGGTCACCCTATCTTCCTCAGTTCGAATGACCAATGGGTTATGTCAGTAGAGTCAGGAATCAAGGAGGATTATCCTGAATGCAATTATAGTAACGCATTTAACGCATGACACGTTAATAAAATTCATTCATCCATTCAAATAGTAACATCTTTGCAGACAGTAAGACACAAAGTACAAGTTCAACAGCAACAAAAACCAAATGGTGTAGTATTCGAAAATAAATATCTCGTCCATACATCTCTCACCAGACGAAGATCTTCATGGCTCACGACGTCATCAGCTCGCTTCCGGAATACTATCCGGAACCGGAAGTCTACAAACCGGAAAGATGGCTCCGTGATGACGAGTCGAGCAGCGTCCAACCGTTCACCCTGCTGCCGTTCGGCTACGGACCGAGGATGTGCATTGGTACAGATTTTACAGGACTTTTCTGGAACTTTTTCAGGACTTTCCTGGAACTTTTTCAGGACTTTCCTGGAATGTTTTCCAGATTTTCCTGGATTTTTTTTAGAATGTTTCTTTTGTTTTTTTAGGACTTTGAAAGTTGGCGCGAGCTTCAAAAGTCCCTTCTAAGGCCTAGGTCCCAATTCCCAACCCTGGACCCGGCCGGGCAGCTTTGGGAAACGAAAAATATGACAAGAAAGGCAACAAAACACACATAACTTAAAAGCAATAGTCAGGAACATAATTTGTGTATATTCCTTTGTAAACAGTTTCATTTTCCGTTTCCGCAAACATCTCGCCGGGCCCGGAAGTTCGGAAATTTCGGAAATGGAACCTAAGCCTAAATAGGGATAAGATACACCGCACGGTTTGTCGCCTGAACGCCACCCCCGCCTCAATAATAGTTCAGTCCATGGGTGCTGACCATGACCCCGGTAGGGTCGATGACGCCACAGTCTTTGTGCAGGGGCTTTTCATATGCAGAAACCGTGACAACTCTTCAGGGGAGACGATGCCATTAGATGCACTTTTCTGGAACTTTTTCAGGACTTTCCTGGAACTTTTTCAGGACTTTCCTGGAATGTTTTCCAGATTTTCCTGGATTTTTTTAGAATGTTTCTTTTGTTTTTTAGGACTTCCATGAGATTTTTTCAGGACATTTGCTGGACTTTCCAAGAATTTAGTTCTTTGCGCTTGGTCAATTTTTTGAATATCTTGTTTCTCTTATCATTCTTAATTCCTTTACCAGGTCGGCGTTTCGCAGAACAAGAGCTTCATCTCGGATTGATCAGGGTAAGTTTCGTTGCATTATTTAGGCATTGAAAATTACGGTTCTATTTAGATCAAGTCCATTTCTATCTTTTACTTTAATTTCACAAAATGTATGGGTATAGCGTGTATGTCTTGTACAATGTACTTTGTTTTATACCTTGCCCTTTCCCCTCTTCAGTTTCATTCTACCATTTCTACAATGTACTGTTACCAAACATAACATTATCACCACTAATTCTTCCTAAACAATTAATGCGCAGTTGATGATGATGATATTTTCTCATGTAGATTGTTCAGAACTTCCACGTCGGATGGGCAGGAGAGGACATGAAACAAGTGAACCGGCTGGTACTTTCTCCGGACAGGGACTCATTCGTCTTCTCTGCAAGAGCGTAAAGATATAATCTCTACAAGTATCCAATTATGTTTCTTTCGTTGATTAGCATCCACTAAAGTTAAGACGCGGAGTTGTTTTTTTTACTTGATGAAATGTGTCCAACACCATCAGTTAGTGAAAAGTCTGTAAATGATTATGTATTGGAGGACTGACCATGGCTCATGGCTCCTCAGAATGGGTGGATGAATGAATGAATGAATGGATGAATGAATGAATGAATGAATGGCATCTACCAACCGAATAAACGTTCTAGCTATCGTAATAAACAATTATAACGATATTACCTGGTTGTGTTACGTAGCATTGTACTTCATTGCCAACACATATCATCAACATGTAACAAAACTGTATAACATCAGATTCTGTAACATATATACCGCATGATTGCAATGAGAAATACATGGAAATGGTAATCTACTTTATAAACTTTATATTATGGAATGAGATTATGTTCTTTGGTGTAGTGATGGAACTTTAAGTTTTTTCTAATAATATAAAAATATATATATTTCTCCGCGTGTACATGTCGAATTCAATTATGCTTTTGAATTGGCAATTTTTAATCATTTGAGTACCCTGTACAGTACATAAGATGATGGCCATTTTTGAGTTGAACTATGCATATCAAACTGTTTGGGACATTCAAGTAAAAATGGTAATGTTCTTGTCAAATTGACACTCAATAGATATTCTTTAAAGCTCCGTGTATGTTATAAGCTCGGTCAAACCTTAGAGTAAGCATGCGCGGCGACTGCTATTTTGGGCAATTTGTCAATGACGTGTTTTGTTTATTTCTCAGGGGTCTTCACCCTTGACATATTACCCACAATTCCTGTCGCCGCGCATGAATACGTGGAAGTGTTATCAAGCGCGAACTGCATTCCTCAGACATATTCGCATATATTTACATTCAAACTAACTTCATACAGATGTCAGTTTTTATTGCATGGTCGGTTGGCTATAACGTCAATGGTGTGAATAAAAGTTTAACAATAGTAAAAACCAGAAGAGCCTGATACAATGATTTAATAGCAGTGTCTGTCTGTCTATTTGTTTGTCTGCTTAGCGTGTGGACGGCTTTTCGGCTATGATATGACGCCATTGGCGTCATCATCAATGCCCTTCCCATAACACTTTTGTTCTCAATAATATATATTAATATTTCAAATCTTAGTGCCAAAATATTAGTGGGTCTTTAAGCCGTTGAAGCGGCAGCATACACAAACACCCATCTGACACATACATGTACATCTACGTTGGACATCACCAACAAGTCCACGTACTGTTGGTGAACAGCTTCTACGTACCTCTGGGTCACATGTCTTTAGTACTTTGGAGGCTCAAAGTCCGATTACCGCACCCCAGTGACCTTTGATGCCCACATAAGAATGCCTAAGATATTGGATTAAAATTTGTGGACGGCACATTGGGAACCATATAGTGCTCTGGAGTAAGGGAACAGACAAACGGGCATAAACAAAACAATGATGCAAAAAATTAATTTCAATACAAATATATATGTATTTGTCTTGATATACGCGATCATTTCGGTAGATCTGGCCATATGGTCCACCATCTTGGACTTGGTATAATTCCTTCATATCAGATTTATTCAAATTTATATATTTATTCATATTAAGATATTCTAGATAATATGAGATTTAATTTATATAATAAAATTGCACAAACAAATAAAAAAAATACATGTTCTATCGCCGGGGGCTCTTTGCGAAGGCGCTAATTGTTGTGTCTCCCCATATGCAGAAACCGTAACAACTCTTCACCTCAGACAGAGAGACAGCCAGATAGAAACCATTCACTGGGAAGGCCAGCATTCCTGTCCACTTAAACACCTGTTGAGTATGAGATATCTAAAAAAAACTTGAATGTGCACATGATGAGAATGTCCTATTGGTTCAGTCCGTGGATGACCCATGTCCCTGTCTTTGTGCTGTCATCCGTACGGTCGATGACCTCCCAGTCTTCGTGAAGGGGCCGCGTGACAATTCTTCACCTCTACAAGAGACACAACAAGAAATCCGCAAGTGGGGACTCAGGCCGACATTTCTGGACACCTGTTGAGTCTAAGATCTCAAGAAGATTTGAGTGTGAGGATGTCCTGGCTATATGTACAGAGAGCAGTCCGACACCAGGGGCAGAGTTTGCTCCGGGTTTGTGGCGCACGAAGTTTGGCGACCCTAAAAACGACCTACCGTCTGCAGAGCACCCGGGCGGAAGACAGCGTTGCGGACGGCACAGCCGCTCGGCCGTTTGAGGAGATCCCCGGGCCGAAGGGTCTTCCCTTGATTGGGACGGCGTTGGATTATACTCCTTTTGGTACGTAACATGCCACAGAAAGGGAGCCTCAAGGATTAGCCGTAATACTGCCCTATTGACCCCGACTCCTCTGCATAGGGGCCCTGACAACGTTCTACATGCAAATCGTAGGAGAAAATTTCTACCTCAAAGCGCCAAGGATAGAGTTAAGCAAAAAATAGTAAAAGAAAGTTCAGCTTATGACGCCCTATTGTTTTAAAGCAATTGTATGTGAAGGACGAAGAGAATTGGAAGTTACGAACCACGACCTCGTTTGTGACGTCACAGTTCCCGATCAGGGTCCCGTTGGATCACAGGTCCACAAGCAGATGTTTGGCGCCTTTTAGTTCTTTCGCGACGTTTTTCATCTTACGAATGATGCTCTCTTTTCTCTGTTTTGGTTACAAGAGAAACTTCCGTAATTGTTTTCCGTTATGGTATACTTTGTTGTTCTTGTAGTATAGCAACTATAGTGGCACAAAAGGTCCAGATAAACTACGTATAACTTTAGCAAGCAGTATTGTAATCTAATGATGAACTACTAACTCTGTTGTCAAAAAACGTAATTACCTCCATGAAATGTCATGGAGGTTATATTTTACCCTGCGTTTGTGTGTGTGTCTGTCTGTCTGTCTGTCAACAAGATAACTCAAGAACGGCTGGATGGATTGGTTTCATCATAATGATATACATTTTATGCAAATGAGGACCTTATTTGCATAATTAATGAGGAAATGGTATGATACCATTATTAGCAATAACTGGACTTCAATAAATGTAACACTTACTAATTATGATAGATGGAATATAAGCAGATACTAAATATGGTAATGAGGAACTTATTTGCATAATTTAAGTAAAAAT
The DNA here is from genome assembly GCF_000003815.2 of Branchiostoma floridae. Classification (NCBI taxonomy): domain Eukaryota; kingdom Metazoa; phylum Chordata; class Leptocardii; order Amphioxiformes; family Branchiostomatidae; genus Branchiostoma; species Branchiostoma floridae. The sequence continues at coordinate 20,028,613 of NC_049989.1, read as the reverse complement.
TGCAAAGCCGCTTTATATCTAATGATTGGAATTTTATACCTGTGAGATGTGTACGTTAGTCAATAATGAACAACACCACGCATAAATTATGTTAATGTATCAGTCAATTGCATAAACTTTACAAAAGCTCTAAATTTTCATGGAGGTATGAGGTCGCCGAACTCTAGTTATGTTGTACTTTTTTCTTTTAGGTCGATTTCCAATAAAAACAAACCTGCGAGATTCATACAGAGAGAGAACAAAGACCTACGGGAGTATCTACCGTGAAAAGATCGGACCAAGAGAACTAGTGGTCATCAGCGATCCGAAGGACATCCAGAAGGTGTACCGCAACGAGGGGAGATATCCGGAGCGCCCACAGGTGGACAGCATCAAAACCTACCGGGAGATGAAGAAGCTGCCAGCTGGAATAGTGGTTCTGTAGGTATAGACAATACAAACGTACACATAAATACAATACACACACACATACACACACACACATACATACACACGCACACGCTCACTTACACACACGCACACACACACACACGCACACGCACAAACGTACACATAAATACAACACACACATACACACACACGCACACATACACACACACACGCACACGCGCACACACACACACAGACAGACAGGTGCATATATATATATATATGTACACACGTATCAAATTTTCTTACTCGCGAGAGTTACAGAGTACATACAAACACGTGACTTTATTGTCACATGATCTTACGTATACGTGACGTCATCAATAGAGCAAACGTGCCATGGACTTTATATCTGAACAAGAAAATTGTTCTTCTGTCATTTACCTACCTGGTGAACCATTCGCGACAAATCAGGTTTCGTCTTTACTTCTCAGAAACGGTCCTGAGTGGCAGCGCGTGCGCAGTTCGGTTCAGAAGGACCTCATGCGGCCCAAGACTGTCGGTGCGTACGCCTCTCTGCAGGATGACGTCACCAGGGACTTGGTTGACGTCATCAAGGCTCTGATAGGGAAGGAGGAGAGCGGAGGTCAAGTTCACAACTTCATCAACTATGTGTACAGATGGACGCTAGAGTGTGAGTAGGAAACCCTTAAACTCTACGCCTAGTGCAGGACGGCATCTAGAGCGTTTTTTTTTCTAAAAAAAAAACTCCAGTTTTATAGACTAAAGCAAGAATATGGCTGTAAACGTAATTTTCAGTAGTATAGTAGAGACGTAATTTCAACACATGTATCTGATGTAATTTTAGTGTGATTGATTTTGTAGTCTGTCTGCCATGCCCGTAATTTGATATTGTATGAGATGAGATGAGATGAGATGAGATGAGAGCTTTATTTGGTTTTCGCAGTTTAAAACAATAGACTGAAATTTCAAACCAAATTACATAGTGGACGTATGTTCGTATTGGTGTATTGCATGCGTAGGGCCACTACAAATAATTGGCAGAAATTTCAAGCTAATCGTAGTTCAAAATTGAGTCAACGTCAACATCAAAGTCAACTCTTCTTTTTGTTTCCTTGCGACCCCAGACCATAACTGACCATCATGTTTTTTTTCTTAAATTTACACCCTACCCCTAGCGATCAGCGTGGTTGTGCTGGACAAGCGGCTAGGTTGCCTGACCTTGGGTGACCTTGAACCGGGTTCTGACGCACAAATGATGATTGGCGGGGTCAACGACTTTCTTCAACGCATTTGCCAAACTGGAAATGTCAGCAACTGGTCTCTACAAGTACATCAGCACACCGACCTGGAGGAAGTTCCAAAAGGCGATCGACCAGTGGCACACGTAAGTGACGCTTAAATTTTGTTCTAGGAAATTTCATGTAGTTCTTCTGGTTTGCGCTAAACATCAACAGAGGGGGGTATGGGTGTTGGGGTTGCAGTACAGAGTACAGACTTTCAATCTGCTTAATATGTAATGTCATGACTTGGTTGATATTCTCCCAACACAACAGCTTCGGCTCTCTCTCTCTAGCTTCTGCTGCAGCTGTATATACCCCTGTCACATTATCCACGATCTTAGGACGTGGAAAATCGGCCATTTTTAAGATCGACAAAGGGATGCGGGTATTTTTCATCTATGGTATATCCGTTACATGATAGCGTGTTTGGCTTGGGACCGAGAGGTCGCGAGTTTGAACCCTGCCGTGTCACCGATCTTTTGCCCTTTTCAAAACACGTTACACGGCTTTCCTCACTTTACTCAGGTGAAAATGAGTTAGTACCTAATTTCGTCTAGTCCCTCAGATAGGACGTTAAATGGAGGTCCCGTGTTTGAGGAGAGCCACACCTCAAGCAAGTTAAAGAACCTGCTGCACTTATCGAAAAGAGTAGGGGTCCTTCCCGGTGTGAGTGGATCAAACCTACAGGCTGGTCTCGGCGTTGACATCTTGAAAAAGGTGATAGTCACCTGTTATGTCAATTCTTCCGAAACATGGAAAATCTAACTTAAAAGATTAAAATAACTGTGTCTACCAAACTTCAGAGTCGCTGCGAAGTTGCTGAAGGAAAAGCTGACGCAGAGTACAATTGAAGATGGGAAACCCGCCGAGTCCGACACGGACTTTCTCCAGAGCCTCCTGTCCAGGAATGACGTCACCTTCGAGGAGGCGATGGAGATGGCATTGGATCTGTTGTCTGCCGGGATCGACACGGTGTGTGTGTGTGTGCGTGTGTGTGTGTGTGTGTGTCTGTGTGTGAACACGATAATGAAGAACGGCTTGAGGGATTGGTTTCTTACTTGGTGTGTTGGTAGGGTGTGACGAAAGCTAGAAATGATTCGATTTTGGGCACCCCATCAGCTTCCCTTGGTACTGCAGCGTAGCTTCCGTTTTCGCCATCTCGTGATCTGAACAAGGTATGGTCACCATGTTTGGGTGTTAGATAGGCCTTGTGCTAAGAAGGGACATACGCAGTTTGGGCCTCGTAGCCTATTAGCTAGTTTTGGGATAGCAGGGCATTTTTGGTCAAGACATTCGAAAGAGGATAACTCAAGAAAGGAACAGCGCATTTTCGTGATTTTTTGTATGTAAGTTGCGGAGACAATGTTGTCCAAAATGAAATACCATTTATGCAAAATAGGAGTACATTTGCAGAATTAATGAGAATATTCTATCATGGCATCTTATCTTTTTCATAATTTTTTTTTATTCATTTCAGACGGGGAACACCCTGATGTTCAACCTCTTCTGCTTGGCGAAAAACCCGGAAGCCCAGGAGAAACTTTACCGAGAGATCCAGGAGGTGGTCCCAGCCGAGCAGCCCATAGATGATAAGGTGTTGAACAGGATGCACTACCTGCGGGCCGTGGTGAAGGAAACTTTCAGGTATACTTAAGTTTCATATGAAATTTTTGGCTACGTCAGGTAGCAGTTAGTGGTTCCCTGCGGTGTGTGAATCACGAAAAAGCCACCAACTGCAATTCTAATAGGTGATACTTCATTTCATACTTCATTCATTTGTTTCTGTAGCTGCTGATTTTGAACGCCTATTCTTTTTCTTTGTACATCTGCAAGGTGTGTGTGTAATGGGTTGTTGTACTTGAGGAATCAAGATTTAAGCAAATTACTAAATTGTGGAAATGTAGGTCTATACATGTAGCACAGAAGGCACATCTGACTTTGTATTTTCTCTTTTTGTTTCGAAATCTTTCAGGGTTTATCCAACTTTCCTTAACAACGTAAGAACGCTGGACCGAGACATCGTGTTGTCGGGCTATGTCGTTCCTGCGAAGGTACGTGAACATTTTTACCTTTGACCAGTTACAATTGGGAACATATAACGCTATAGTATGGGAAAGGTCTCTGTCATTTTGAAATATGTACGTCTGACCGGAACACTTCGTCAACCAATACCCCCCTCCCCTCCCCGTCTAGATAGGCTTAATGTAAACTACAAATTTAATAACAATTCACCATTATTCGTCCTGCCGTCGATAATGTATTAGATAATTGTTTATCGACTGCTGTTCCATCAATCTCTAAGTACATTGCAGCGCTGAATTGCGTATTTAGGCATCGAAACAAACTTAACACAGGAATTTAAATCCTTAGCACAGAAAGACATAACTACAGGTAGAACATTAATTTTACAATCACATCACACAAATACAGGGCTTAGTAACAATCATACGATGATACAACTGATTAAGAATCATACGACAATACAGATGGTGACAGATGAAAGCAAGATTTTTGACAGTAGCGACATGGGAGATCATAACTAGTGGTTAACTTGATTGATTATTAAAAATGCGCAGGAAAATATGGAATAGGGCTCGTTTTATAATGATATGATTTGGCAAGAGGGATTTTTGTTGATTTGTTCCCCTTAGGCAACTTGTTTATCTCTCTCATATTCTAATCATTAAAATATTATATTTTGATATGTTTTCAGACGATCATCATAATTGGTAATGACGTCATCAGCTCGCTTCCGGAATACTATCCGGAACCGGAAGTCTACAAACCGGAAAGATGGCTCCGTGATGACGAGTCTAGCAGTATCCAACCGTTCACCCTGCTGCCGTTCGGCTACGGACCGAGGATGTGCATCGGTAAGGATTTTGCAGGACGTTTCTGGAATGAATATTACAAGTTCTTTTTACACAACCAGAAACGTTTCATTGATCGTCCTTCTTCTTCCCTAAACTGGTTCCACTTCGCAATGCAGATAGGTGGCGCCGCTGCAATGTCTCGAATGCGGTTCTAAACGTAACTGCATAGATAGATACAACGCTCATCACTGCAGTGCATCTTTAATCCATTTCATGATGGGGGAATATGGACTCAGTCACGTTTGAAGCCACATTCTTTATCTACACTGCAGAAGCCACATGGGTTCTTATGAGTCCGAAGACACTGAGTCAATTAATCATTTTGTTTAATTCCTTCATCAGGTCGGCGTTTTGCAGAACAAGAACTGCATCTCGGATTGATCAGGGTAGGTCTCTTTGCCGTCGAAGAGTTAAGTTTTACTCTGTAGCTTAGATGTATGGGCTCCATAGAAATCTTTCTGATCTATCTATGTTCTTTTGTGAAATACCTTTGAGCACCACGTACCGTTACAGACGTGCATATGTAGAAATCGTGTGTTGTCATTTGCTTTATGTTACGTTATTCTACCATATCGTATGGGTGCCAAAGTCATTGGTCATTCAAACTGGGGCATGATGTGTCTTCAATTAGCAAAACTCAACAATCGCACAATTGCAAGGTTAATTGCAAGGATTATACAATGGTAACTACGAGACTGCATACAGAACAACAAAATATTATCGATAACAGCACAGTCAAGTATGAGTGGTTTTGCTAGTTCGTTTTTCCTTTCTTTTATCAATAAGTTCCAAATGATGTTATTATATTTCTATTGTAGATTGTGCAAAATTTCCACGTCGGGTGGGCAGGAGAAGACATGAAGCAGGAGAACAGGATGGTGTTTGCTCCGGACAGGGACACCTTTGTCTTCTCCGAAAGAACTTAGAGATTCCTTCTAACCAAGCATACAATTATACTCCTGGTACTGTTCAGGTGGTTAAACAACGGTTGGTAGAATTTGGACAACACCATTTGGTCGGAAGTTGGTCAAGAATATCTACCATGGAACTGCTCGACAGCGTAGAGGTTACATCCTGTCGAACGAATCGAACAAATAGAACTCCCTAATCGAAAACATAGAATCCCCTATTCTATTTCGAAACAGAATCATGCATGATCGAACAGGGGGCGGGGCTTGAGGATCGGTCCATTGTTCAGGAGAGTACAGTACAATGCTAAAAACTTTTGTGCAATACAAAGGTGTACAGGGATCAAATTTTTAACGATTCTTAACGTCTCAGGTATTTTCGCAGCATCTAAAATGGTAACGTTAGATGTTGAGTTGTTACCACACGTGTCTGACATCAAATTATGTCTGAAGTACCCTGTATGATACACCGCCACACATGGCCTGTCCTATGATTTTACATTCCAGACAAATTTCGTACTTAATGCCACAGTATTGCCAAAGTTCCACCCTTGCCGAGAGCACCTCTGCACCGCGCCGTTCTTTCTAGGTACACAGTGTCGTTCTTGTTTATCTGGTGAATTAACCGATACACTTATATCAGGATACGTTATAACGTTATACATAATACAGATATTGGGGCTGGATGTAATATACAATATACAACGTAAAATACATATGATTATGCCCAATTACAAATGAAGAGATAACGTTTGATACCAATAGAAATATTGTAAAGAGAATTCCAAACTGTAACTTTCAACATAAGGAATTTATAATTGTCAGAAACGTTGACGGAGTAAGCTCTTACATGAAAACTTTACACAGATGAACTTTCTGGCAAATGACAATTTACTATTTTTCAGTGGTGTATCATACACTGTATTTTATTGTTAAGACATATCCACAATACGTCAAAATAATACATTTTATATCTACAACGTATAATTTGGACACTAATTTATAACTACACCGCACTGGTTGCACAGTCATGATAGGCAATGAGTTCAGTGAGTGCTTCCCTACGTCAGTAGGAGTGCGGCAGGGGTGCCTGCTGTCACCAACACTCTGCAACATCTTCTTGGAAAACATCATGAGAGAAGCCCTGCCACCACTAGAGTCTCCGGTCAAACTTGCAGGTCGTATCATCAACCACCTACAATTTGCTGACGATGTCGACCTGATTGACGGCTCTAAACAGGACCAGCAAACTCACTTTAGCTGCCTGGACTCCACTAGCCGGAGATACGGTATGGAAGTCAGCCTGGAGAAGACCAAGTGCCTTGTGACTGGCCCGTCAGACACAGTACAGGTTACAGTGAGAGGCACTGACCTAGAACAGGTTAGCGAATTTACATACCTGGGCTCCCTTCAGACAGAGGACTGCAGTTCTGTGAGAGAGATAAAGGTCAGGATAGCCAAGGCAACCTCCGTACTGTCGAGACTTAAGCACATCTGGAACAGTCACAACATCTCCCCGCCAACAAAAATCCAACTTCTACGTTCCCTTGTGTTATCAATCTTCCTGTATGGCGCTGAGTCTTGGACTCTAAATGCAGAGATTGTAAAACGGATAAATGCATTCGAGATGAACTGCTACCGAAGACTACTTCGTGTCCACTGGTCAACTCACACTTCTAACAGAGAAGTCATGCAGCGTGTTAAGTCCCTAGTAGGCCCGCGTCCAAGTTTCCTGTCACTAGTGAAAAAGCAGAAACTACAGTGGTTTGGCCATGCTACAAGAGCAAAGGGTACTTTGACCCACACCATACTCCAAGGAAGGGCGGAGGGTGTAAGACCTAGGGGTCGTCCACGACGGACTTGGACTAGTGATTTGAAAGACTGGTCAGGACAAACAGTCAACCATCTTGCAACCTTGGCTGAGGACAGAAAAGGTGGAAAACTTATGTTGATGGATGTGCTGCCCCTACGGCCGGTGAGGCTATGGGACCGGTGAGGTGAGGTGAGAGGCACTGGTTGCAATGAGACGATGCAGAATACTGTCTAAAGCTTTCGATACTATTTTTAACAGATTATACTTAATTGATATTATGAATTTCCATCCACAGATATATTCATAAATACTGACGTCATTTTGTTACATAACGTAATTTTTATCACAACGTAAAAGGTGAATACATAGTTTAACACTGACGCAACACTGTCGCAGTGATATATTGGTAGGCTAGGAGCCTCGGACTAAGCAAAAATCAAACTCTAGTTTGTTTTCAAATTTCTAGTATTTTATCTTTCATCATTCAGAAAGTTGGGTAGCTCTTGTCACTAGTAACAAGACCAGAACCTTAAGGAAGGCACGTGAACTGAAGTCGGTAAAGGCTTAGGTCCAAATTCTCAGCCCGGGGCCCGGCCGGGTAGCTTTCGGAAACGAAAAATATGATATAAAAGGCAACGAAAGACACAGAACGTTAAGACAACAGTCATGTGCATGATTTGTGTATATTCCTTGATACTTACGTTCAGCACTTTTATTTTTCGTTTCTGCAAACATCCCATCCTAACTAAATCTTAGGAAAATTCACCATATTTTGGTGGCTCTAGAATGGGCAGCATTTGGGAACGAAAAGTATGGTATAAAAGGCACCAAATTACACAAGACGTAAAGAGAATAGCCGTGAGCATTATTTGTGTATATTGTAACGCATATATTTCTATTTTTCGTTTTCTGAAACAGCCCGGCCGGGCCCCGTTTTGGAAATGTGACGTAGGCCTAAATAGACCATGACCTCGGTACGGTCGATGACGCCATAGTCTTTGTGAAGGGGCCCCTAATGTCCAGAAACCGTGACAATTCTCTTTGCATCTCGCAAGAGAGACAGTCAGGAAATCTTAACTGAGAAGGTCTGCATTCTGACTCCTGTTGAGTTTAAGATCTCAAAAGACTTGAAGGTGAGGATGTCTTTGCTACAGAGGGTTGTCCGACACCAGGGGCAGAGTTTGTTCCGGGTTTGTGGCGCACGAAGTTTGGCAGCCCTAAAAACGACCTGCCGTCCACAGAGCAACAAGGCGGAAGATAGCGTCACGTACGACACAGCCGCTCTGCCGTTCGAGGAGATCCCCGGGCCCAAGGGCCTTCCACTTATCGGGACGGCGTTGGAATATGCACCGTTTGGTGAGTACAGGAATGGAGTTGAGTTTGAGTTTATTTAGATCCACAATTATAGCCCCATAAGAGGCTATATTCTTCCTGTGGTCTGCACATTCATATTTACACAGAATGTTTAAAAACATAGTTACAGAGAATGGAGACCCAAAGGTGACCATATTTACTTTGTGACTGGAGGGTAACCTCCGTCGACAAAGTATTGTGAATTGTTTTTTCGGTCAGCGCTCGCACCTATATATCTCTATGTTTCCGTTTGCCGCATTCGTATGTGGTTTGGCACGTCGCCTGTACACCGCGGCCGGTGTGAAATGATGCACGTACCTTTCTTTTGGCCGTAGCTGTTGTTATAATCGATGTAATAATTTCAGAAACCCCCCTATATCTTCCGTATTGTGGAACAGGCAATGTTGTTTCAGCATTTGGTAACTAGCTTATCTTCAAGCAGATACGATGAGTTACGTGAACAGATGCCACACCTATATTTGTCTCGCCAGCTGGTTCAGTGAACAGAATCGTTTTCTGCTGTCGCCAGTTGGTTCACTGCACCAGCTGACACCATAGAGTATCTGTCTGGGGTGTCCATGTCAATTTTTAATATGATGATTAACTGTATTTATGTACTTGAGCGTTTTGGGACCTGATGTGTTATATTCCGTTTGTGATCTTAGATGTTCGTGCTGCGCCTTGCGTTACGCTGATGATGTGCTGTAATGTACTTGGTTTTATCATATAGGTTGTTGCCGTTTGTCCCCTTATCATATATGTACGTGTGGTACCAAGAGTATTGTGAACGCTTTTTTGCGGTGAGCGTGCGCCCGTGACACCGCACGTTCAGAACAGCTATATATATACGCGATCCAGCAACGCGGACGCACACCAAACGGACAAACAAAACAAACAACATCAAGGCTATTACCTGCTTAACCTACAACATGTAAAAACCAAATTTAAGTCACAAAGTTTGTTACCTACGGTCACTTGTTTCCTTTGTGCTGCTCAGTCTACCCTTGGTAGGTCGTGCGGCGTAACTGTGGGGTGTTTGGTCCAGAACACAGAGGTCCCGGATTCAAATCCTGTCATGCTACCGATCTTGTGCTGACCTGGGACTTTCCTTCCTGTAAACAGGTTCCTGACTCCGGTTGCGGAGGTATTAAAAAGGATGTGGAAGGAGAGGGGTAGGCTTTGCATTCCAATACCTTGCCCCATCCTCCTAACGCCCGGTCCCCAACGGCACTACCTTATGGGGCCCTGCTGTCCCAGGCCTTACCTACGGGTATTATGATTGTCGCCACAAACAAGCTGTCAACCAATCAGAGAACAGGCCTTCCTTGGGCTTGTTGTTGTCGCAAGCTGTCTCGCAAAGGCCGCTGGGAAGCTATCAGCCAATCATGTTACGTATTACCATGACTTTGTTTGCTCACCATGCCAACGCCCGATCCCCAACGGCTGACTGCCCATATAAGGGCAAGCTCATTAATATTCATAAGCAAGGCACCCCTAATAACCGAATACTGTGGCTGATTTGTCAGGGTTGATATCATAGGCTTTGCCGTGATTGTCAACCCTGAGTGTGAGGGTGCCTTGCCCTAGACCAAGAGGATAATAATTCACTGCTCCTACGGCCTCAGAAAGGCCTTATAATGTTAAGGTGCACTCCCACTGTACCTGCGTCACGCTTGCGTCTCTGCGGGGTTCGAAAGATACTCAACGAATTTCACAGATAAAGAACGAATTTTCTCACTTTTTGTGTATTTTGTCATCTTCAAAGTTATACTTTTACGTATAACGGAATATCTTGATTATAAAAAGTTACATAACAAATATAAAAATAACAAAATAGTGACGCAGTGAACGAATCCCGCAGTGACACAAGCTTGACGCATGTACGGTGAGAGTGCACATTGAAGGTGCACTTGCGTCAAGCTTGCGTCGCTTCGGGTTCGTTCACTGCGTCACTGTTGTGTTATTTTCGCCGGTTTTCTCTTGCACTCACACTGACGTGTGTCACTGTTGCGTTTCTGGACAAAATGAACATGTTATTAGACACGCAGCGTTGTCAATTAATGGAAAATAACTGTAAAATGACGAAAATGCCTTAAAATGAGATTTACAATTAAAAAATTTCCTTTGTGATAATCAATAATATGTTTAATATGCTATAAATAACCTTAAAATACTTAAACAGTAAAAGAAGTGACCCAGACCCTAAAAGATTGATAAATAAATGAACGGACACGAACCAGATATCAGATTTGACTCGATCGATTATGTGTTTCGCACCATGTATGTGTAATGATGTATGTTTATATTATTAAACAATTGTCACATTTCTCAAATATAAAAATTTGATATTTCATATGCATACGTTTTTTCACTGTCGGTGGATGGCTTGCCAAACGTTTGATCTCTAATGTGGAAGTGTCTCCAGTACTCCACTCTTAGAGTACCTGAGACGTCGACAGACGTTGAAAATTTGACCCCTGTATATCTTTGTGTTGAAAGAAAGTTTAGCATGGTATTTCACTCTACTCAGCAATGCTCCGCTGTCTCGAGCAGTTCTCTGACCCACTTTCTGCCAAACTATGTTGTCCAAATTTCACCAATCGTTGTTTTATCACCTGAACAGTCCAAGGAGCATGATTTGATACTTGGTAGATGTGATCTCTAAGTTCTTTCGGAGAAGACGAAGGTGTCCCTGTCCGGAGCAAACACCATCCTGTTCACCTGCTTCATGTCTTCTCCTGCCCATCCGACGTGGAAGTTTTGCACAATCTGCATGAAAAATAATCATGTAGAACTTACTGATAACAAAAAGGAAAAGAGAACTAATGCGGTGATACATTTTTCACATGGAAGACATCTTGTGCTCCTTCAGTTCGAACGTACAATGACTTTGGCACTTACAAAAAACGGTAGAATTAAATGAAGGAAAGTACGTGCGCTTCTAAATATGCACTCTGGTGCGTGATGCGCCAAGGTATTTCAAAAGAGTACATACTATCATTAGACAGAACAGAAATGTCTATGATGTCGATGTATCTAAACTTCATAGAGTGAAAATGAACATTCAAGATTATACCGCTCTTATGTGTTGTATCTTTAATTCTTAAACGGCAAAGGAACCTACCCTGATCAATCCGAGATGCAGTTCTTGTTCTGCAAAACGCCGACCTGGGGAAGGAATCAAACCAAACGATCAATTGACTCAATCTGTTCAAGCATAAATACATTGCAACATTCAAGGGGAACACAGACTACAATATTTCTTTCTGGTTGGTAAATTACTGAATAAAGTTATTTTACACACACACACTTGTGAAATTTATTACAAATCCACTTTAGTGATCAGGGTTGGATATAAACACGCATTTTGTACCGCATTCTTGCGCATAATGCAACAGACAGCTAGCTTCAGTGCGAAGTGGAACCAGTTTAAACTTGGAACGTCGGCCAATGTTGTGTAAAAAGAACCTGTTGTTCAATCCAGAAAAGTCCTGTAAAACACTTACCGATGCACATCCTCGGTCCGTAGCCGAACGGCAGCAGGGTGAACGGCTGGACACTGCTGGACTCGTCATCACGGAGCCATCTTTCAGGTTTGTAGACTTCCGGTTCCGGATAGTATTCCGGAAGCGAGCTGATGACGTCATCAACCATGAAGACGGTCGTCTGAAGACAGAAGGAGAGGTACACGCAATATGAGAAGGAAGGTGAAATAGACAACACGACATCGACGGACAGGACGTTTGGTTGATTGTTGAATTTGTAAATTTTAGTTTACAGTGGTATATTGGTCCAAGGACGTAACATGATAATCACCAGGTTGATTCCTGACTTTTTTGACCAACCACTGGCATGCATGAGGTCACCTGCAATTCATTGGTCATTAGAACTAAAGAAGTTCATCATAGATATATTCGTTGGAAATGTCTTTTTCCAAATTTCCATATTATTGTATTTTGCTGAAATGTAGTTCAGTTTCCAACGCCATCATCGACCAAAATGCAATAGGGGCTTTGGATGAAGAGTTTGCAAATTCCTACCACATTCGGGCGGGAATTCCTAATACCTCCTCACACGAGAGGCGGAATGAGCCGGAATGCCGTCTGAATGATAATTCTTGATATTCCTGGGTATTCACAGGACATCCTAGAAATTCTCTCTGTACTCCAAAAATTTGTGTTCATTCTTGTGGCCGGTCGGTTCTCCTTCTAATGAGATCAGAATACGTTTCGAATAATCTTGGAATGCCTGAGAATGCGGTCGTACTGCAGTTAAAATAGTTATAATATACTCTGAATGCCGTCCGATAATTCTTTACCTCAATTGCACCTCGGAAGTTTTGAGCATGACAAACATTCGGGACGGCCACAAGAATAGGCACACATATCTGGAATGCAGAGAATTTCCAGAATACCCTGCAAATTCCCAGTAGTATACAAAGACAAGAATTTTAGTCAGACGGCATTCCGATTCTCGTGTAAAGGTCCAGTCGGATATATTTCAAACTGACAGACAAATTTCCCATACCATAGCGATTAACGTACCCGACTGTATATTCCCGATGATGGAAATGTTAGCATACCTTCGCAGGGACGCGATAGCCCGACAACACGATGTCTCGGTCCAGCTTTCTCAGGTTGTTGGGGACGGTAGGGTAGACCCTGAAAGATTTCGAAATAAATAGAGAAAAATCAACGAACGATGAGCCTTCTGTGGCGGCTAAATGTATGAACTACCTTTCCACAATTTAGCAATTTGTGCAAATCCTGGTTACGTCAGTAACAACCCACCACAATCACCTTGTACTTGTAGATGTTCAAATAATATAAGAGTACGCGCTCAGAACCAGTAGCTACAGAAACAATGAAAGAAAGTTTCACCTATTAGTATTAGAATTCCAATTGGTTGCCTTAGCTTTCTGTTTGTTTTCGTGATAGACACATCGTATGGAACCACTACCATTTGTATGCTTGTATTTTCATGATGTAACCAAAAATATCCTGTGAAAGTTACGTATACATACCTAAAAGTTTCCTTCACCACGGCCCGCAGGTAGTGCATCCTGTTCAACACCTTATCACCTATGGGCTGCCCGGCTGGGACCACCTCCTGGATCTCTCGGTAAAGTTTCTCCTGGGCTTCCGGGTTTTTCGCCAGGCAGAAGAGATTGAACATCAGGGTATTCCCTGTCTAAAGTGAATAAATAAACTATGATAATGATATAAGTCAACACAGGATAAGATATTATATACGCTAGAAAATTAAATGTACGAGGGTCGTTCAATACGTTCTCCTCCATGTGACATACATATCACGACAATGTATTTTAAAATTCGAGACAATTCACAAGGAACTTTAAAAATCTCTATCAATGTCAACCAAAACACAAATCATTATCTTTGACCACCTGTGTTTGCTCGCTTAAGCAACGTAACAGGCAATCAGAGTGCGAACATCTATTTAAGTATATTAAGTCCCCGTCACAAAACAAGAAATAAGCCCGACCGACATGTCGGCGAGCTACAAATTGGTAATGGCCGACGTCGTGGCCATTACTAGGTATTCGGGCGATTTTTATCAGCATGTCCGTTTGGATTCAAACCTACGTGCGATGTCAGTTGTGCATCTAACACGCAGAAAAGACAATAACTTAATAAACCTTAAGTTTGTGAATTTGGAACACCGAGCACTGTTCAATTTGTGACGGGGCAGATTGTCAGCAAAAAATACCGTCGAATCTCGGGCGATCTTGAAATTTGGCGAGCTCCAGGTTTATCATAAATTTTTCTTTACATTTTATCCGACCCTTGTGTTTTGACATGTCTTATATAATTACCGGCACATTTCATCTGACCATGTGACTCTTGTACTCCATCTTTCGAGGGAAAACGAACTTTTTGTTGAAAGGTAAGAATTCAAAGAAGGTAAACCAAGACAACTGGTTTATTCGTTGTTTCCAAGAACCACCCCACAGTGGAATGCGCTGCCTGGCACGGTGGTAACTGCTCCCGCCTGTGAGGCCTTCGATCCGTGCCAGCCAGGCAGGGGACCTGCCCGCCCTAACCCGGAATCTCTACCCCCCCCCCCCCCCCCCCCCCCCCCCAATTACGCCAATGCCCCAAGAGAGGGCCGGTGAAGGAGGCTTGCATACGCCCTTCTGCTCATTAGTCGGACTGTTTAGACTAGAAGAACTACATGTAATCCAAGAACGAAATGTCACTTACGTGTGCCACTGGTCGATCGCCTTTTCGAACCTCCTCCAGGTCGGTGTGCTGATGTACTTGTAGAGACCAGTTGCCGATGTCTCCAGTACGACGAACGAATCGAAGAAGTCGTTGACCCCGTCAATCATCAGTTTTGCGTCAGAACCCGGTTCAAGGTCATCCAAGGTCAGGCAACCGAGTCGCTTGTCCAGCACAACCACGCTGATCGCTAGGTGGGTAAGGTAAGGTGTTGATTTTTATGGACAAAAAGGTCTATTAATCATACTGAGCTAGGAGCATATTTCCAAACCGGGACCCGGCAAGATGTAAATTAGATAGAAAAAAATTGTTAATCATCGAAGAGTCGAAATAACTTAGACAGTGACATATCTATTCTATCAAAAAAAAGTCACATTCTTAATTATGTTACCTTCACAGAAGGGAACATGTCTGTTTGTGCTTTGTTTCTTCTTCTCCGCACAAATAAGGTCAACGACCTGGACCAGACGGCTGTCACCATGGTAACCGGTAAAGTAGCAGTCACCATGTGGTGTTCGGTTACATAATGTAGCAAATGTCAGATCTAGAGGGGCTCGGGTCACTACATTTAGAAATGTGTTCAAATAAGAATGAACTTGCCAGTGTTAGACTACAACATGTGAAGGTAACATTCTGTATTTGCTTGCAAATATTACCTTTCTAGTTCAATCTAATATGCAAGTGTCATTTTTTTTAAAGCATACGCTTTATCATAGATGCCTGCACCAAGCCCATGCCTTAGTGGTGTAAGGATTTCATACTCACCCTCTAGCGCCCATCTGTACACATAGTTGATGAAGTTGTGAACTTGACCTCCGCTCTCCTCCTTCCCTATCAGAGCCCTGATGACGTCAACCAAGTCCCTGGTGACGTCATCCTGCAGAGAGGCGTAAGCACCGACAGTCTTGGGCCGCATGAGGTCCTTCTGAACCGAGCTGCGCACGCGCTGCCACTCCGGGCCGTTTCTGAAAAATAAAGACGAAACCTGATCTGAAGAACAAAGTTATTGCACAGATATAAACTTCCTGGCACGTTTGACCTATTGTTGACGTCACGCATACGTAAGATCATGTGTCAATAAAGTCATGCGTCTGAAGCGCTCGCGAGTTTAAGTTAGGACGTGATTAGTAATTATTGATCCTGAAGAAGGCGTGTGTGTGCGTGCGTGAGTGTGTCTGTGTGTGTGTGTGTGTTTGTCTGTGTAAGCACTTATGTGTATGTGTGTTGTGTGTGTGTTTGTGTGTGTTGTATTTGTGCGGTTGTGTGTGTAAGCACTTATGTGTGTGTGTTTGTGTGTGTTGTGTTTGTGCGGTTGTGTGTGTGTGTGTGTGTGTGTGTGTGTGTGTGTTTGTGTGTGTGTGTGTGTGTGTGTGTGTGTGTGTGTGTGTTTGTATGTTTGTGTGTGTGTCTATTGTCTATACCTACAGATTCACTACTCCAGCTGGTAACTTCTTAAGCTCCCGGTAGGCTTTGATACTCTCCAGCGGAAGGCGCTCGGGATATCTCCCCTCGTTGCGGAAGACCTTCTCTATCTCCTTCGGATCGCTGATGACCACCAGGTCCAGTGGCCAATCTTCTCCCGGT
>NC_049989.1:20006588-20009642 GCF_000003815.2 Branchiostoma floridae | reverse complement strand
TCGAAAGGCCGAGCGGCTGTGTCGTACGCGACGCTCTCTTCCGCCCTGGTGCTCTGTAGGCGGTAGGTCGTTATCAGGGCTGCCAAACTCCGTACGCCACAAACCCGGAACAAACTCTGTCCCTGTTGTCTGACTGCTCTCTGTAGCAAGGACATCTTCACCTTCAAGTTTTCTTGAGGTCTTAGATTCAACAGGTGTCTAAATGATCAGAAAAGTCGGCCTCCCCAGTTGAGTATTTCTTGTTGTCCCGTCTAAAGCGGTGTAGAATCGTCACGGTTTGTGGACATAACAGGCCCCTACACAAAGACACAAGGTCATCGACCGTACGGATGACATGGTCAGCGGACTAAACCATTATTGTGGCGGGGGGATGGCAAACCCTACCGTGTATAAGAACAGATATGTTGAATTGACAACCATATGCGACGCATCAAAAGAGTAAAGAATCAGATCGAAACGAATATCGAAGTTCAATGAATTGTCATTGATAAGTATCTATCTTACTACTGAAATATACGTGATTAAATCGGTCAATGAATAACATGCGAACCAACAATAGCAAAATTGGCAATATACGAGACCTTTGGGGTGACAAATAAGTCATACGATACATCGTTGGGGCTGTCACCACAACCCCATCCCCCGCTTCAATAATGGTTCAGTCCGTGGATGCTGACCATGACCCCAATACGGTCGATGACCTCCCTGTTTTTGTGCAGGGGCCCGCCATGTCCACAAACCGTGACACTATCTTCACTGTGCGCTCATTGGTTGATCCTGAATCACATGATTCTCACAACCATATAAGTACAAGGGATGATCACCCTACTGCCTCTTGTTGGATTCATCCGCAACGCCGAGGTCGCCTGGCGATGGACGACCAGGTCTCCGCCGCTTGCGGTTTCACGACCACGTTTCTCGCCGCCGGGCGGGTATTTGTGCCCGAGGAGCACGCAGTTTTGCAGCCTAGACTCCGGATTACCAGTGGGAGGAAGACAACTTCGGAGGTTCGGCTGTGCAGCAAGTAACGGCGGGGCGAGGGATCCAGAAGCTCCGGCGGACCTTGGGCAGACCCTCTCCACGCATCGAAAGGACGGAAGAGTCCTAGTGTTCTACCTAGTGGGGTCAAATTTCAGGACGGTGGATATACGGCAGATTTGGGTGGAAAATGCGGTAACATACGTTGTGGTATTTGTCGAATTCTGCTTTTCTGGGAACAATGGTTTGTGTGCCGTTTTGTTCACGTGTTGTTTTGCATATCTTTGGTGTCGAGCTTTCGCCTGGTTTGCACGTGCTTGATTTGCATTTGTTTGCTTTTAGTTGACTGGGTATTTTGTCGATAAGCACACAGGGAGGCAGCATAGACTCCAGTTTGACGGAGGAAGACAATTTCTGAGGTTCAGCTGTGCAGCAAGTAACGGCGGGGCGATGGAACCAGAAGCTCCGGCAGACCTTGGGCAGACCATCTCCACGTAGCGAAAGGACGGACGAGTCCCACATAGTGGGGGGAAAACTTCAGGATGGCTGAGATATGGCAGGTTTGGGTGGAAAATGCGGTAACGTACGTTGTTGTATGTGTCGAATTCTGCTTTTCTGGGAACACTCGTTTGGGTGTCGTTGTTCACGTGTTGTTTTGCATATCTTTGGTGTCGGGTTTTCTCCCGGTTTTTACTGCTTGATTTGCATTTGTTTGCCTTAGTTGACTGGGTGGGAATTTCGTTATCTCTTGTTTGGAACGGAACGTAGCAGGTTTTGTTCTTAGGAAGGGAGGGAAACTCGTGACAGGATCCCCTTTGTGACCACGTGAGGTGTGTGCCAGCGTGGCGGGTGAATGCTCGAGTTGGGTTTAGCTGCTTTATTGTAGGTTCAGAATTTGTGGTCTGAACGTGTTGTTTTCTTAGCAGCTCAGCCCGGATTCCAGCTCTCCCAGGCCGAGGAAGGCGACTACCACAGCGCGACTGAGATGCAGCAAGCTCTGACAGACTTTTGGCGGCCTCTTCACATATTGAAAGGGCGGAAGAGTCCTACCTGGCGGGTCGAAACGTCGGATGTTAAAGATACGGCAGGTTTGGGGCGAAAATGCGGTAACAAACGTTTGTGGGTTTTTTTGTCCAATTATGTTTTCCTGGGAACAATGGTTTGGGGTGGTTAATGTGTACACGTGTTGTTTTGCATATCTTTGGTGTCGGGCTTTCGCTCGGTTCGCTCGTGCTTGATTTGCATTTGCTTTGTCTTTAGTTGATACTTGTGTTCTAAACGTGTTGTTTTCTTAGCAGATCAGCCCGGTTTCCAGCTCTCCTGTGCCGAGGAAGGTGACTACCACATCGCGACCGAGGTGCAGCAAGCTGCGACAGAGCGTTGGAGCCAGCAAGCCGAGCATTCCCAACACATACGGCAGTTCTTCGCGGCATCGACACTAGACGACAGCCGTCACGGAGCGCACGGCTTTGGTTTTTTCAGGGAGGCGTGCACGTTTTTGGTGACATCGATTTGAGGCGGGATTCCCCTCAGATATTTTGTCTTTATGTCTGTTGTTGCTGTTTTGAAGTGTTTGGTTTCCCTCTAATTAGGGATATTTTGTTTTACCGTTGTTGTTTGTAAAGTTTTGCTTGTGTTGACACAGTGACGGCGACACAGACCTGGACTATTAAGGAATGCAGTCGTCTAAGGAACCACAGCCTGGCAGCAGCGTTGGCAGTTTCTATCGCTGAGGGGAGTCTCCTTAAATCACGAGGAAAGAAGGTGCGTTTTGGTCCGTTTTGTACTATATTTTGGAGAAAACAGCGCATGTACGGATCGTTCTCGGTCGCTCCTGCTTGGTGTTTGATGGTTCTTTTATACCGTGAGAACACCGAGTAGCGAGGTCCGGAGAGGTTTCGTGTTGGCGTGTTTTCTTTTCAGCTGGTGAAACGGCGCGCATGTGCGGGCCTCTGATCGTTTGTGCTTGGTGTTTGGTGCACTGTTAGTGTGCGATCACTGAGTAACGTTGATCAGAGAGTTTTCCGCACATGGGGGGTGTTTCATGGGGGTGAAACGGCGCGCATGTGCGGGCCT
>NC_049989.1:20003360-20006488 GCF_000003815.2 Branchiostoma floridae | reverse complement strand
ATCACTGAGTAGCGTTGATCGGAGAGTCTTTCCGCACATGGCGGGTGTTTCACAGAAATGAAACGGCGCGCATGTGCGGGCTTCTGATTGTGCTCGGTGTTTGCTGCACTGTTAGTGTGCAATCACTGAGTAGCGTTGATCAGAGAGTCTTTCCGTACATGGCGGGTGCTTTCACAGGAATGAAACGGCGCGTATGTGCGGGCTTCTGATTGTGTTCGGTGTTTGCTGCACTGTTAGTGTGCGATCACTGAGTAGCGTTGATCAGAGAGTCTTTCCGCACATGGCGGGTGTTTTCATAGCCATAGGAATGGAACGGCGCGCATGAGCGGGCCTCTGATGGTTGGTGCTCGGTGTTTGTTGCACTGTTAGTGTGCAATCACTGAGTAGCGTTGATCAGAGAGTCTTTCCGCACATGGCGGGTGTTTTCATAGCCATAGGAATGGAACGGCGCGCATGTGCGGGCTTCTGATCGTTGGTGCTCGGTGTTTGTTGCACTGTTAGTGTGCGATCACTGAGTAGCGTTGATCAGACAGTCTTTCCGCACATGGCGGGTGTTTTCACAGGAATGAAACGACGTGCATGTGCGGGCTTCTGATTGTACTCGGTGTTGGCTGGACAGTTAGTTGTGCGATCACTGAGTAGCCGTTGATCGGAGAGTCTTTCCGCACATGGCGGGGGTATTCACAGAAATGAAACGGTGCGCATGTGCGGGCTTCTGATTGTGCTCGGTGTTTGTTGCACTGTTAGTGTGCGATCACTGAGTAGCGTTGATCAGAGAGTCTTTCCGTACATGGCGGGTGCTTTCACAGGAATGAAACGGCGCGCATGTGCGGGTTTCTGATTGTGCTCGGTGTTTGTTGCACTGTTAGTGTGCGATCACTGAGTAGCGTTGATCAGAGAGTCTTTCCGCACAGGGCGGGTGTTTTCATAGCCATAGGAATGGAACGGCGCGCATGTGCGGGCCTCTGATGGTTGGTGCTCGGTGTTTGTTGCACTGTTAGTGTGCAATCACTGAGTAGCGTTGATCGGAGAGTCTTTCCGCACATGGCGGGTGTTTTCACAGAAATGAAACGACGTGCATGTGCGGGCTTCTGATCGTAGGTGCCCGGTGTTTGTTGCACTGTTAGTGTGCGATCACTGAGTAGCGTTGATCGGAGAGTCTTTCCGCACATGGCGGGGGTTTTCACAGAAATGAAACGGTTCGCATGTGCGGGCTTCTGATTGTGCTCGGTGTTTGTTGCACTGTTAGTGTGCGATCACTGAGTAGCGTTGATCAGAGAGTCTTTCCGCACATGGCGGGTGTTTTCACAGGAATGAAACGGCGCGTATGTGCGGGCCTCCGATTGTGCTCGGTGTTTGTTGCACTGTTACTGTGTGCGATCACTGAGTAGCGTTGATCGGGGAGTCTTTCCGCATATGGCGGCTGTTTTCACAGGAATGAAGCGACGCGCAGGTGCGAGCCTCTGATTGTTGGTGCTCGGTGTTTGCTGCACTGTTAGGGTGCGATCACTGAGTAGCGTTGATCAGAGAGTCTTTCCGCACATTGTGGGTGTTTTCACAGGAATGAAATGGCGTGTATGTGCGGGCTTCCGATTGTGCTTGGTGTTTGTTGCACTGTTAGTGTGCGATCAATGAGTAAAGTTGGTCAGAGTCTTTCAGCGCATGCCGGGTGTTTTCATAGGGGTGAAATGGCGCGCATGGGCGGGCCTCTGGTCATTTGTGCTCGGTGTTTGTTGCACTGTTAGGGTGCGATTACTGAGTAGCGTTGATCAGAGAGTTTTCCCGCGAATGGCAGGTGTGTTCATAGGGAAAAAAGGGCATGCAGGTGGCAGGTGAGGGCCTCTGATCGTTTGTGCTTGGGGTTTCTTGCACTGTTAGTGTGCGATCACTGAGTAGCGGTGCCGTTGGTCAGAGAGTATTTCCGCACTTGGCGGGTGTTTTGACAAGAAAAAAAAAAAAAAAAAAAAAAAAAGGGAACGCATGTTTGGGCCGCTGATCGGCTGTGCTCGTTGTTTGCTGCATGGTTAGTGTGAGTTCACTGAGTGGCGTTGTTCAGAGAGTCTTTCCGCACGTGGCGGGTGTTTCCAGAGTCCGGAAAGAAAATGGCATGCATGTGCGGGCCACTGATTGTTTGTGCTTGGTGTTTGCTGCTCTGTAAGTATGCGATCACTGAGTAGCGTTGATCAGAGAGTTTTTCCGCGCATGACGGGTGTTTCATATGAAGAAGATGTCATGCGAGTTTCTAGATCTGGTCGTTTGTGCTTGATATTGGCTGCACGGTTGATAGTGTGCAATTGCTAAGTAGCGTTGGTCAGAGAGTCTGATCGCACACGGCGGGTGTTTTCACAGGGAGAAAATGGTACGCGTGTGCGGGCTGCTGATGGTGCTGGGCGTTGGCTGCATTCTTAGTGGGTGCTTAGTGGGACTCATGGGAGTCCTTTGCACATAGCGGGCGTTTTCACCGAAAGGAAATGGCGCGCATGTGTGGGTTTCTGGTCGTTCGTGCGTCGTGTTTGCTGCACTCAGTGTTAGTGTGCGATCACTGCGTGACTAGTGGCGGTCAGGGAGCCTCTAATCGCGTACGATGGGAGTTTCATGCTGGGAAACGGCACTCGTGTATTGGGGTCCAGTGGTTTGAGCTGGGATGTTTGTGGTCACTCTAAAGTGGTTAAAGACGGAGTACCGGTGAATAAAGAATCTTTGTACATGGTGCGTTTGTATCCTGGCGAAGGAATCAGCGCGCATGTGCGGGCCTCTAGTTATTCGTGCCTGGTGGTTGCTGGCACCGTGAGGGTGCAAAACTGAGTTTGGTGGCAGAGTGTCGCCCTGCAGAGGACGGTTGTTCATGGCGAGAAAATGGCAGGTTTTGCTCGTTTCGGAAGAATGAATGTGAGAGTATATGTCAGATGAGATATCTTGACGGACAAGGGGGAAATTCTTTGATTACTTCGACGGTTTTGAGGCCAGTGAAATGAGGGAATATGAAAGAAAGAGTGGACGCCTTTCGAGTTTTATTAGAATGGGTGAAAGGGGTACGAAGAAAGATAAGAGAGGGTGTTTGAAGTTACGTGAGAAGGTGAGGTAGAGAGAAAATGGAGAATAAGGGAGGGGGTAAGAGATGTGAAATG
>NC_049989.1:19972933-20003096 GCF_000003815.2 Branchiostoma floridae | reverse complement strand
TGCCTCTTGTTGGATTCATCCGCAACGCCGAGGAGCGCGTGGTGAGGTCGACCCTGGAAGTACAGCTGGAGGGAGATTCGATGGGAAACAGGGTTTTCCCGAGGAGGGGATTAATCAGAAACCGACCCACCCACCCACCCTCCTTTATATTCGTGTACAGCTGGCAAGGGTTCCGTCTTCGCCGCGCGACTTCGGCGCTATCCCCATAACTTAATCACATATGAAGGATGATCCAATGAGTGCGCAGTGTGGATAGGAAACTTCTTCACCTCTTAAGATACTGTCAGAATCGGTTAGCTAGCTAGGACGGCCAGTATTTCTTATCAGTTAGACACCTGTTCAGTCTAAGCTCTCAAAAAGACTTGAGTATGTACCAGCTACTCAGCGCAGCCAGGCACCAGGGGCAGAGTTTGTTCCGGGTTTGTCGCGCTCGAAGTTTGGCGGCCCTAAAAACGACCTACCGTCCGCAGAGCAACAAGGCGGAAGAGAGCGTCACGTACGACACAGCCGCTCGGCCTTTTGAGGAGATCCCCGGGCCGAAGGGCCTTCCACTTATCGGGACGGCGTTGGAATATACACCGTTTGGTACGTACCATGCCTTATAAAGAAAGCCCCGGGGAAGCCATATTTACTACCCTCCCTCCACGAGGGTTTGCGTAGGGTGGATCCAGACGACGCTTTAGGCTGTCTGTACGTGTGTGCATTTCAGCGTAGAGTTTGTCACTCAAACCCACACATTACAGAAAAAGTGGAATCTTTCGTCTTCCATTGTCTCAGTAAAAGAAGTCAAACCCAATAAGTTACATCTGTATGTTAGACTAGAGTAGTCACTTACTGTTTTAGTGTTTACCATTACAGTAGAAGCCGCTTAATTGCACACCAGTGTATTTGCTATTTGCATATCTAGCAAGTGTAGCAAGTGCAAGTCTATTTGCACGACTTACACTAATGTACAGGGCAGTCAACAACCTCATTGCAATACCCATCCACAGCATACTTACACAACTACATTACAAGAGGTCACAACCAACGTTTCCACACCTTAACATGCAAAACCGAAACATACAGGGCAAGTTACTTCCCCCGGACAGTCATAGAGTGGAATAGCCTGCCTGAACATCTGATACATACCACCTCCGTAGCACACTTCAAAGCCGGGGTAGCCAAGTATTATGGCTACCCTAGCTCTACCCAGCTGTAAGACCGAACTATGCCCTAGCAACTTGTACAGCACAGCACTGTTATTTTTGTCTGTTGAATGAATACGTTTTTTTTTCACTATTTTTGTCTCACCACCACCGGTTTGCTAGGGCATCCTCACTCCCCTGAGCACAAAGTCCCGCGAGGGGCATTGCCCAGTATTACGTAGATGTAGATGTAGATGTAGATATGTGCAATTATCCGAATGGTGCAACAAAGCGAAGTTATTAAGCTGGACCGCACCACCATGGGGTTTGGGGGGTTCGTGCAATTAACAGAAGTGTGCGATTATCCGTTGTGCAATTAACTGACTTCTACTGTATTTGGAATAAACTTGTTATTATTAAAGTCGCGTATTTTCCCTTCAGGTCAGTTTAAAATGATAACAAACCTCCGGGGCTCCTTCAGGGAGAGAACGAGGACTTACGGCAGTATCTACCGGGAGAGGATCGGTCCGTTGGACCTCGTGGTCATCAGCGATCCGACAGAGATAGAGAAGGTGTTCCGGAACGAGGGGAGATACCCGGAGCGCATTGAGCTGGCGAGCATCAAAGTCTACCGGGAGATAAAGAAGTTGCCAGCTGGATTGATCAACCTGTAGGTATCTAGCAAGGATTGTACATACGTAGGCACAAACACACACGCGCACACACGCGCGCATACAGGTACGCACACAGACACACACAAACACACACAGACACAAGCACACGCACACACTCACACACACAGATACACGCACGCACGCACACACATACACACACGCACACACACACACACACACACACACATGCATGCATACACGCACACGCACACACCTACTCAAACACGCACACACGCACACACACACACAAACACATCAAAACACACACGCATACACACACGAACACACATACACACACGCACGCATATACACATAGATTATGTAAATGTGTAAGTCATTATTGTAATTCAAATGTTTCATGGAAAGTTTGAGTATTCCAAGGTCTTGTTTAAGCTCTGTTTCGATCAAGAAAAGAAATTAATGCCAGATTTGTCTTTTGTGATGCTACAGAAACGGGCCGGAGTGGCAGCGCGTGCGCAGCTCGGTTCAGAAGGACCTCATGCGGCCCAAGACTGTCGGTGCGTACGCCTCTCTGCAGGATGACGTCACCAGGGACTTGGTTGACGTCATCAGGGCTCTGATAGGGAAGGAAGAGAGCGGAGGTCAAGTTCAAAACTTCATCAACTATGTGTACAGATGGGCGCTAGAGGGTGAGTAAGAAACCCTTTAAGAAGCCAGAGTTTCAAGTCCTTCTTGCCTGTCTTGTGAATCTTTCCTGGCTTTGTATTGCAGCTAAAGGTTATTTTGGTGTGGTCCATTTTCGCACAGGGGTGATTTCGGAACAGTTCGTTTAGGCAAGGTCAGAGAGATGGAGAGAAATATGATGCATTTGATCGCAAATGTTCTCTTAATTTTACACCTTACCCAACTAGCGATCAGCGTGGTTGTGCTGGACAAGCGGCTGGGCTGCCTGACCTTGGGTGACCTACAACCGGGTTCTGACGCAAAACTGATGATTGACGGGGTCAACGACTACTTTGCGTCTCTCGTCAAACTGGAGATGTCAGCAACTGGTCTCTACAAGTACGTCAGCACGCCGACCTGGAGGAAGTTCGCAAAGGCGATCGACCAGTGGCACTTGTAAGTGTTAAGGGCTTTGTGGCGTCGTGTATACTAACTTTTGAAGCATGCAATGCTACATGGTCATCTTCTGTCCCGAAGCAAATAAAAAAAGCGTTAAGGCTTAAACTTTGTTCTTGAAATTATCATACATCTGTAGTTTCTCTTCTAGTTTGCGCTGATATATGTACTCCCGTTAATGAATTTGAAAAACATTGTATCGGTTACGATCCCTGTCCAACTTGATTGATTGATTGATCAATACCATGTATAGTCTTTTTTAGTTTTCACCGATATATAATGTACTCCTGTTAAACAATTTTAAAAACATCCTATCCGTTGCAATTGCTGTGCAACACATTTTGATGGACTGACTGATTAATTGATTGATAGACTGATTGGTTGATTTATTAATTGATTAATTCATTGATTGCTTGTGTCAAACCTCAGAGTTGCTGCCAAGTTGCTGAAGGAAAAGCTGGCCAAAACTGCAACCAAAGATGGAAAACCCGCCGAGTCCGACACGGACTTCCTCCAGAGCCTCCTGTCCAGGAGTGACGTCACCTTCGAGGAGGCCATGCTGATGGCGGTGGATCTGATGGCTGCAGGGATTGACACGGTATGTTATGTCTTTGCTTTCTTCATCCTCTGCACAAAGAATTACATTCGCTCTTGATGGACGACGTTCAAATGAGGTCCGGGACTCTCGTGTTAGAGGAGACCCACACCTCGAGTTAGAGAACCTACTGAACTTATCGAAAAGAGGAATGAGTGGTTCAAAACCTATAATTCTATGGCCGCACCTTGGGCAACTACTATACTGTCGTATTGAGGTCACTAGACAATGTTTAGTCCGCCATTACATTGTGATTTAACCAACTCAATATTTTGTAACCTCCTCTCATTTCAGCCCTTGGCTGCGAAGAGAGAAGAGAGCCAGTCCAACCAATAACCAATAACCAATAGTTACAAGGTCAAATCTAAGACATGTTAAAACATACGTTGTCGGATATGATGTAACTAAACATTGGATGATAAACGTTTAGCAGCAATAAACGTCAACAAGGAAGTGCTAAATGTACTACAAGTAATGGACTTCTTCCAGCTCGTGTAACGAACTACTGCTGTGATGATGATAGTAACAAACTTTGTTAAATGTGAAAAGGGTAACGATAACTCCTTCGGGCTTAAACTCCCCGCAGCGCTAATGTGAGATCTGCGGACTGACTGCCTTGGGTCCCCGAACAAAACTCGCTTGCTACCCAAAACTTGCTAGCTGCCAGGTCCTTTCTGGCTCCAAGGACCGGGCAGCCAAGGATGGACAAAAACATCAACGCTACATATACAAGCAAAAATAGGTTTCTTCTAAGAATTACCGATAAAATGGTAGAATTTTGATAGACATTTATAAAAGGCTCTCTACGGGACGGGAATTTATTGGACATCCCCCCGTATATTTTAACTTACCCCACAGTTTGTTTTCTATTTTATCTTGTACTGTATTTAATCATTACAGTCAGGGAACACTCTGATGTTCAACCTCTTCTGCCTGGCGAAAAACCCGGAAGCCCAGGAGAAACTTTACCGAGAGATCCAGGAGGTGGTCCCAGCCGGGCAGCCCATAGATGATAAGGTGTTGAACAGGATGCACTACCTGCGGGCAGTGGTGAAGGAGACTTTCAGGTATACGATAGCCATGCAGCATTTTAAGACTAGGTTACGACAAGGCAACGGGATGTCCCTCCTAGTTCCAATCATTTAGAGACTACGGCTCAAATCCTGGAAATGGCACCGTCTTTCAGAAGGGACGTAAAAGTGGGTCTCGTATTCGAGGAGGTACTGTAAATGCAGAAATGTTCGCGGTGAATTGAAAACCGCGGGGACCACTTCACCGCGAATTTAAAACCACCGCGAACATTTTTGTATAACAGTAAGAGACTACAATGCATGGTGCACCACCGCGAAAAGTCAATTTACCCGCTACCGCGAAATTAAATCCCCGCGAACCTAAATGCATTTACAGTACCTCATGAACAGCATAGACCAGCATGACGCCATAAGTCGAGAATGCCTGTGTGGGTTGAAATGATATCTAGAATGTGGTTAGGTTTTCATTCTCTTCCTACGCAGAGACATACAACAGCGAAACCGCCTGTCTTGATGTACCCTGCTCTTCCAACCGTCACTTTTGGCGTCACCATGCACAAACCAGCTGTCATCCAGTCAGAGAATAGACCTTTTAGTTTTCAAAACGGGGTCTTGCATGTATAAGGTAAGCTCATTGATATTTATAAGCAGGACGGTTCGGAACTAAGGCTGGCGATTGAAAAAGTAGGGTATATCCAGACAGGTGGTTTCGCCGTTGGACGTCCCTGCGTAGGAGGATGGATTTCATGAGACGGTTTGTTGCAATACTCCTTGTTCCGGTATTCCGTTTGTTTTGTACCTCGGCATCTTTTGGTTGTGATATTTTGAGTGTTAGATATCCCGTCGGGAAGAGAGTACTAGTATACGGTGGGTGCTTGGGCCCGTTGTTTAGTTTCATTTGCACAGCAACAAAGGTAAGCGTGGTGGTTATTGGTAGAGCCAGGATTTAACCATATTAATAAGTTGTAACAGACCCTATACATTTAGCATGTGCCCGTTTTTTCTGTTCATTTCGAAATCTTTCAGGGTTTATCCAACTGTCCTAAACAACGTAAGACGGTTGGACCGAGACATCGTGTTGTCTGGGTATGTCGTCCCTGCAAAGGTATGTTAACATCAATCATTGCGAAGTTACAGTTTGGAACGTTAACATTAAACGCTATGGTATGAAAAGAATGTCTGCAATCAATGTCATTGTTATGCTACTTATTTGCAGGAATGTGTTAGTGTAGACTTCAAGTTCAACAAGAAAACATTGATGTGGCATTACAAACTAAATGTTCGGTTTGTCCCTCAATGAGGTATTGAATATCTCTTATTGTATATATACATATACATGTGTATTTATATCTCATCCTATCTTCAGACGACCATCTTAATGGCTCATGACGTTATCAGCTCGCTTCCGGAATACTATCCGGAACCGGAAGTCTACAGACCGGAAAGATGGCTCCGTGATGACGAGTCTAGCAGTGTCCAGCCGTTCACCCTGCTGCCGTTCGGCTACGGACCGAGGATGTGCATCGGTACGGAATTTGTTTAGTAAAAGAGTTTAAACTTTGTTCCAACACCAAAAAACTTACCATAAATTTTCGGCCGAAGACTCTTTGTTTTTTTCTATTTGCTTTTTGGACAGACGAGGACAATGTGGCAATGCACTCAAGTTAGTAACTTATATTAACAGTGCCACAAACACAGTACAGACAGAAGGTAAATGTAGTCTTTCCTTTAACCTCCCCGACCGAAGTCAGGTACCCATTTTTCACCTGGATGAAGTGAGAAAGGTCGTGTAAAGTGCCTTTTCCAATGGCACAACGTCGGGGGCACGGCGGGGATCGGACCTCTAGATTCCTAGCCGAACGCTCTACCAGTTACGCCACTCACGACGCCACAACAGGTGATTCCGACCTTCATCAGATGAATGGCTCGCTGCATTAATCCGGAAGTCGTCGGATGACGTCATGTAGCAGCGAATCATAAATGGCGGGAAGGCGAAACCTACCACCATCACGGTTCAGGGAAGGGTTGATGTGCCCTGATGTAAATGGCCTCCTTGAACCAAACCTTTTTTCACTATGGAATTTACCAACACAGATGAGCTTTCGTACGGAATTTCCTGGACTTTTGTATCTCTTTGGCATGGATTCACCTGTTGTGTCGCAATACATTTACATTTGGACAGTTTTTAGAGATAATCGGGAATCTATTTCATATTTCATTTCACGAAAATTGTGTTTCTTTTCATGTGCATTTGAAACTGGAAAGAAAAATTTATTTTGACCTTTTTTCATTTTCTACGCTGATTCATTAAGAAGACGCTGACCAAAAGGAAATTCATTATCAGTTGCATATCATTATATTCCATATACACGCAATAAACAATGGTCAGCTTCGGAAAAGTATATTCTGATGCGTTTGTCATTCTTTTTCGTTAACAGAAAAAAACTCGTATGAAGCTGATTACAATTTATCATTTGGTTTGATTCCTTCCCCAGGCCGTCGTTTTGCGGAACAAGAACTGCATCTCGGATTGATAAGGGTAGGTTTCTTCGTCTGGCTCAAGATATGGTCCATTGAAATGGTTTCTAAATTAACCCTGTTCATTTTTACTATATTTGCAGTTGACAAATACAGAATACAACACGGTGTTGGGACCGAGGGTGATACGGAATACACCGTGTTGTATTTTATTTATATCATACCTACCTGAGAAAACACTTATTTCGATGCGAAATGCGCCAGAAGTTGAACAAACTTGGTGCCCTCGCACAACAGGTGTTACAACAGCAATGTTCCAACGTCCGAATCAGGTGTTCGAATTGCCTACCGAGTACCGTGCCGCACTCGGCCCACTCGAAATGGTTCGATTTACTCGAAGAAAGCCGGTGTGATACAACTTTCGAACCTGTGTGATACAAAAGTTATCACACGGTCCGGAACACCCGTATCGAACGTTTTCGCGTCACAGGTATGACATAAATGTCCGTATCATGCAGGCTTTCCTGTTCTACCTATTCACTTTTATGAAATACATTGGAGCACAACGTACAAAAGAAGTGTACTTTGTCATGTGCTTTTTTTTCATTCTGCCATTTTGTGCGCAAAACTCATCACCATTACATTGCGTGTACCATGCACATCTTTCTCCATTTCTATCGAGACAATAAGTTCTTACTCATGATATATTTCATGTAGATCGTCCAAAACTTCCACGTCGGATGGGCAGGAGAAGACATGAAGCAGGACAACAGGATAATACTTGCCCCGGACAGGGACAGCTTCGTTTTCTCTGAAAGAACTTAGAGACAGCTTCTACTGAGAACTCCATCACTTGAAAACTTTGATACTTTATTCAGCCCATTAGTCATCATACATTAGTTTGTAGGTAGCTACTTTCCTGGACTTCAAGACGTTAAAACAGGATATACAAACTAGATACAATTTTATTTATTATAATGTATTTACGGAGATTGTAGTCCTTTTGCAAAACACCCATTTAAGGCAAGGTAAATAATGTTAGTGTATTTGTCTATGCTCAGTGAGATTGAAGGCAAAGTAAGATATACTAATAGAAGCATAAACGAGTTTAAACTGCAAGTTTCAGAACAAAGGTATTTACAGAACAGAAGCTTGAGAGGCATCGGGGTAAGTAAGGGATCTTATCTTTATCTTCATCTAAGGTCTTTATTCTGCCTTTTTGTTTATGTAAGACACTAAGCGGTATATTTGCAGTCATTTATATCTTGTGGAGCTTTGTTCAATTATGTTTAAGTAAGTAATTAAAGATGGAATTTACTATTTTCAAACATGGGGGCTACATGTGAATAGCTTTTGCCAACTCAAATGAAATTTCAGGCTAATTGAAATATTTGCGAGGTTGCATCATACATTATATATTCTTGTAAACATATATTGATATGCATATGATATCTGCAACATATCATCGGACTGCGCTGTTTGCAATGAGACGAAACAGAATTCTGTCAAAAGCTGGTACACATATTTACGTTACTACATTGTATTTCTATATGTTACTGATATTATGAGTTTTGATCCATAGATATATTCGTTTATATTTTCATACATATTGACGACATACAAATGTAATTTTCGTTGTTCGGTTGGTTTGGCTGTTGGTTGTTTGGTAATATACAAGGTGTGAATAAAAGTTCAACACTATTTCTGAACGAGAAGAGTCTGATGTCTTTACATTCTTTAACTTTTGTATTATGGGTAATCTACAACTTACAAGCTCGGGTGGAATCAGTAACTTTGATCACACATACTTCACAAGATGACACATGTGTCCATATTCTTGTAACGTTACTGGTCGAATACTCCTGCACCCACATTTTGTTTTACTAAGAATAAAACACTGTTACCAAGCGTGATATAAATATGTTTAAAATATGACCATACAGGTCCACAGCACCCTGCTGTCGGTGGCAAGACTTTCACCACTTCTTCCTTTATGTCAGCACCATTCTGCCATCAGCACATCAACATATAGCTTTCAATACAAAAGGTACAAAAGCAGGACGTCCTGCTGCCGTACCTGCAAGTTTAGCCAGTGAGCTCCAAAACACTTTAAATCTTTAAACAGTCGGGATCACCACACTTACCCTTGTACCAAATACCATCGTTATCCATCCGAAGGTTCTCAAGATATTCGACTTTGACACAAAAACGACCATGCAGATTCACAGCAAACAGCTAAGAGGTTCAAATTTCCACCCCTTTATTATTTATTCACCCCCCTCCAACTCAATAATGGTACAGTCCGTGGGTGATGACCATGACCAGCTCGACCACTTTGTGCAGGTGCCTCTCATATCCAGCAGCCGTGAACATTCTTCACCTCTTAAAAGGAACAGCCAGCATTTCTGATCATTTAAACACCCGTTGTGTCTAAGATCCAAACAAGAAGGTGAGGATGTACCGGCTACAGCGAGCAGTCCGGCACCAGGGACAGAGTTTGTTCCGGGTTTGTGGCGCACGAAGTTTGGCAGCCCTCAAAACAACCGTCACCCAAACACAGAGCACCAGGGCGGAAGAGAGCGGTGTATACGACACAGCCGCTCGGCCGTTTGAGGAGATCCCTGGGCCCAAGGGTCTTCCGTTCATTGGAACGGGGTGGGACTATTCTCCTTTTGGTACGTGCCATAGCATAGGAAGGGTGCCACAGGGGAATCATAAGAAGGCTAGTATATGCTGCACGAGAGGATCTACTTAAGGGGTGGTGGGTAGTTGGACGACAACGCCTTACGGGCTGAATTCAGAATGTTACCTTTCGTGTTACACCAAATGTGGTCGCATCGTGTGAATAAAACGGCCTAACCTACGAATTACGGGGAATAGAAAAAGACTGCTTGTAACGATTCACGAAAATGGACATGCAGATATGATCGTACCCTCCTTAAACTGGGGAAATTTTGGGGAATTTCTTTCTGATGGCATCTCATTTGTAATTACCTCCATGGAAAATGGAGGTATAGTTTTTTTGGTCCGTCTGTGTGTGTGTGTGTATCTGTCTGTGTGTCCGCATATTTGTGGTCAGCATAACTTTAGACCCTCTAGATGGATTATAATGATATTTGGTATGTGGGTAGGTGTTGGAAAGACGAAGGTAAAGGTCGACTTTGGGCCCCTGGTGTGTGACCCAGGTACTGCAGCAGAACTTCAATTTATTATATCTTTTGATCTGGACATGCTATGGTCTTGATTTTTTGGTGGCAGCTTGTGATTTTTTTATGGCAACTTGTGATGCAAGGAAAAAGTGATGTATGTTTGGGCTCCCTAGCGGCTTGCTCTGAAACTGCAGGAGCAATTTGGTCAAAATCTTCCAAGGAGCATAACGGAACATAGGAACGATGGATTTCCATGATATTTAGCATGCAGGTATCTTCGGCATAGGTGTACAAAATGAAGTGCAAATTATGCAAATTTGGACTTAATTTGCATAGTAAATGAGGGAAATTTATATTTACAGTGCTTACCATTTTATGACTCAAATATATGTAATATATGTAGTTTGCGGCAGGTGGAAGATTAGCAGTTACCAACTATGCAAATAAGCCCCTATTTTGCATAATCAATGTGAAATTATTCTAGGTCATCTAAGTACATATAGCAAATGATTGAATTGTCAACATTGTGACCTGTGTAAGTTAGTTAAAAGTGTACATAATCAAGCATAAATTATGCAAATGTGACAGGCATTTGATAATCAGAATATTTCATGGAGGTATGAGGTCTCCGAACTCTTGTTGTTATCTGTTACGAGTGAACTATCTTTGTACAGCACAAGACATGGAACAGAGATCATCAGAAAAATACTAACCTAGCGAAAATCCGACCCCTTCAGCCTACGTATAAAGGCTGATATTTTACGTTTTGATGTTTAGTATATGTAAGTTATCATGATATACAAAATGTAACGGAGAAAACTTCCTCTTTGGGCCACAAAGATTATATCTAAGGTAGTTAGGCGTTTTTTTAACCGCAGTTGTATTACAACGCTTATGTATTATGCAGGCTGCAATGTTACCCGACAAAAGATGAGATGGACGCACCCCACACACACACACATTAAAGTTATAACGTTGCATTTTCCCTTAAGGTCGATTTCCAATCAAAACAAACTTCCGGGACTCCTTCAGGGAGAGAACGAGGACTTACGGCAGTATCTACCGGGAGAGGATCGGTCCACTTGACCTGGTGGTCATCAGCGATCCCAAGGAGATCGGGAAGGTTTTCCGTAATGAAGGGAAATATCCGGAGCGCCCTCCGATGGGGAGCATTAAAACCTACCGGGAAGTGAGGAAGCTGCCAACTGGAATAGCAAACCTGTAGGTATATACATGTAGTAAGGATCTTATATAAAAACAAACACACACACACATACATACACACACACACACACACACACACACACACACACACACACACACACACACACACACACACACATACATACGCAGACATACGCATACAAATATATACTGAATTCATACGGAGGGGGGTGCTTTTGAGGCCTGCGCCAACTTTGATGTCGCCCAAATGTCTTACGCTAGAGTCACGAAATTTTGTAACTTGTCCTAAAATCTAGTTGGAAGTCTTCATTTTTTCTTGTTGCCTTGGCAACCCATTGTGACCAGGCACTTTTAGAAAATCGTTGATTTCGGTACAGACAATGCATTTTTTCAGGTTTTCTCAATTGCTTCATTACTGCGATTTCAGTACATGGATAACATCTAACTTCATTAAATTAACTTTTCTACGCAACCAGTCCAGTATCAGATTTGTCTTTTTTGGTTGCGTAGAAACGGTCCGGAGTGGCAGCGCGTGCGCAGCTCGGTTCAGAAGGACCTCATGCGGCCCAAGACTGTCGGTGCGTACGCCTCCCTGCAGGATGACGTCACCAGGGACTTGGTTGACGTCATCAGGGCTCTGATAGGAAGGGAAGAGAGCGGAGGTCAAGTTCAAAACTTCACCAACTACGTGTACAGATGGGCGCTAGAGGGTGAGTAGGAAAAACCCCAAAGGCCTTATAAGAATCCAGCGTTCCAAAGGAAGAACCCCAGTTGACTTTGTTGTGCCATTCAATGCGTATTGGATTCTTGAAATTATTTTGGTGTGGTCCATTTTCGCAAAGGGTGATTTTTTCAATAGTTCATTTAGACACAGGGAGAGAGGTGGAATGGATATTTTTTTATATTTGATGACAAATTTGTACCTTACCTACCTAGCGATCAGCGTGGTTGTGCTGGACAAGCGGCTGGGGTGCCTGACCTTGGGTGACCTTGAACCTGGTTCTGACGCAAAACTGATGATTGACGGGGTCAATGACTTCTTCGATGCGTTCGTGAAACTGGAGATGTCAGCAACTGGCCTCTACAAGTACATCAGCACACCGACGTGGAGGAAGTTCGCAAAGGCAGTCGACCAGTTTCATAGGTAAGTCTCGCATATATTATGTGTAAGTGTTGGCTTTAACTCTGTTCTTAGAATTATCATGTAAGTTTTTCTACTTGTTCCTCCATCATATGTACTCATGTAGTCGATCGATCGATTGATCGTATCAAACCTCAGCGTTGCTGAAAAGTTGCTGAAGGAAAAGCTGGCTAAAACTACAACCGAAGATGGGAAACCCGCCGAGTCCGACACGGACTTCCTCCAGAGCCTCCTGTCCAGGAATGACGTCACCTTCGAGGAGGCCATGGAGATGGCGGTGGATCTGTTGTCTGCAGGGATTGACACGGTAAGTTGTGTCTTGGTTTCTTTGATTTCGTCTTCTCCATCGAATTCTCGTCTTCTTCATAATCACTTGACATCTTCTTGTTTGACTTTGGAAATTCACTTCGGCATTCGCAACTGCTACGATTTACTGTATGGTCGAAACCTTTTCTTTGAAACGTACACAAATTGATGTGCGCGCGGAGGTCATCCATATAATCAAACTAGAGTGCCAGGAACACATACCTTTGCCGAATAAACCAGGTTTGTTTTGTAGAATGATGGCTGTAGACACAAAAGTATTTCTCATTACATTTTATTCTACATGTTATTTGATAAAGTCACACGAACTCTTATCAAGTAGAGTTCGACGACCTCATACCTCCATGAAATATTAAGAGCTTTTGTAAATGTTATGCAAATGACATGCTAGGGGGCCCCAAATCTAATCATTCATCATTGTTATTATGAACATCCTTGCCTAAGCTGCTTACATGCCTAAAAGCAGGAAAATTACACTTTAATTTCGGCAGTTATCCTCATTGGAATGTCGTGACAAAAGCGCCCCTGCAGATCTAAAATTAGATGTTTGTCATAGCGCTAAAAGCCATCTACCACCCAAATATCAAGACCATATCATATCCGGGACAACAGATACATTGAAGAAACTGCTGTAATAGAATATTGTAATTGATAATGGGAATTAGCCGTTACTTTGCATAATTACTATTTCATTATGTAAGTCTTCACTTAGGCTATCTACATACTAAAAATCATGCATATCCATCAACACGTTCATATTTTATCATTCATTATGCAAATGAGGTCGTGATTTGCATTTTGAATATGTATTGACATTTCTCTCATTCTCAGCTATATATGTTGCAAGTTTGAAAGTCCTATCATGGAATGCAGTGGATTTATAAAATTTCCTCATTAATTATGCAAATTAGGTGTTGATTTGCATAATATGTATTTCATTTTGTAAATCATCACTTTGGCCATCTACTTACCAAAAGCATGACGATCCGTCAACACGTTCTCGAGTTATTCTCGTCCAATGTTTGAAAGGAAACCGGAGCCTGCAGTTCCAAAAAAGCCGCTAAACTCACAGCACTTGCTGTCTGCTCCAAGCCTATTTACCACCCAACAACCACGAACCAATCATGTCCAGAACACGAGTTATCAAAAATGGAAGTT
Organism: Branchiostoma floridae; assembly: GCF_000003815.2. NCBI lineage: Eukaryota > Metazoa > Chordata > Leptocardii > Amphioxiformes > Branchiostomatidae > Branchiostoma > Branchiostoma floridae. The sequence continues at coordinate 19,989,154 of NC_049989.1, read as the reverse complement.
CCGCTGTAGTACCTCAGCAAGCCGCTAGGGGTCCCACGCATTATCAAACTTGGCATTCGTTTTCCCGACCCCTACCCACCTACCAAATATCATCAGGATCCATCCAAGGCTTCTCTAGTTATGCTGTTCACACACAGACAGACAGACGGACAGACAGACAGACAAACGTACAAGCCTAAAGTAAAACCTTGCCATTCTGGTAAAGGTACAAAATTATTAACATGGCGTAATGGACATCTTACTGTACACGTTACCTCGGCTGACGAAATCTGTGAGGAAAGGAACTAGTTAAGGACATAAGCGCCAAATAAAAGCCGCTCATCAAATGGATATGAACCTCTAAAAACAACAACGTTAACGTTACATAATCAAGAAACAAACTGCAGGAAGGACTTTTGTTTTTGTAGAAAATTTCTAATAGAAATTAATTAAAGTACCAACAAAATTACCTATATAATTGAGGTTTGACGACGAGACCCCCCCCCCCCCCTTGTATATTTTTAGTATTTTTATTGCATTTTTTCGCAGTTGTTTATTGCGCATTATACGCCATAATCTGTATAGACTGACAGTAGTTACTCATTCCAGACAGGGAACACCCTGATGTTCAATCTCTTCTGCCTGGCGAAAAACCCGGAAGCCCAGGAGAAACTTTATCGAGAGATCCAGGAGGTGGTCCCAGCCGGGCAGCCCATAGATGATAAGGTGCTGAACAGGATGCACTACCTGCGGGCAGTGAGGCAAGAAACTTTCAGGTAAACGTTCGTCTCATTTGATATTCAAGGCTACGTAATGAAAATACAATGATATGGACCGCAACCCTCAGTGGTCTGGTGCGATGCGTCCACCAAGAAAACAAACAACAAGCCAACAATTCTGGCAATTCTGGTAGGTAATGCTGGTTCGAGCGCCTGCTTTTATATTATTTGTATATGAACAAAAGTGAGCATGGTGGTTATTGGTGGAATAAGTGCTTAACCAAATTAGATTTTATAACAGCTGTGGCAGATCTACACATGTTTTCATTTCTATTTCGAAAACTTTCAGGATTTATCCGACTGCCCTGAGCAACATGAGAACATTGGACCGAGACATGGTGTTGTCTGGGTATGCCGTCCCTGCCAAGGTATATATATTTATCTATTTATTTGCAAATCCATGCCCGTAGGCTAATTGCAATAATACAGACAGTAATAAGTAACAACTTATGGCACGTGACCTTTTGGACGTCAGTCGTTCGTCAAAAGTGTCAGGAATCAAGGTCACTATCAAGTATCATGGAACGTTCTGGCAGGAATGTGTTACTGTAAAAGTCAAGTTTAACAGCAAAACACCGATGTAGCATTATAAAACAAACGTTCGGTTGTCCCTCGATGATGTATTCAATCTGGTAGGTATCTCCTCTCCTTTGTTCAGACGATCGTCTTAATGGCTCACGACGTCATCAGCTCGCTTCCGGAATACTATCCTGAACCGGAAGTCTACAGACCGGAAAGATGGCTCCGTGATGACGAGTCGAGTGGAGTCCAACCGTTCACCCTGCTGCCGTTCGGCTACGGACCGAGGATGTGCATCGGTAAGTCTTTTCTTTTCTACGGCCGCGTGGCGCGTTGGTACACCCGATCCCTCGATCTCGGAAGTGCTGTAGCCTCACGAAGCTTTCAACGAAATCGTCTTCCGGGAGGGACGTAAAACGGGGGTCCTGTGCTCGAGGAGGTGCCTCGACCTCGACCAACAGACTCATTACCCTCACTTTGGGTACCTACTGGCTGCAAAATACACCCGATATTAATTAATCAAAGAAGCTAGAAATTGATGTCTTTATATTTCCATACATTCATACATATATCATTTCTCTATTTCTTTCTCCCTTTCCTTTTCTATTTCTCTCTCAATTTCTTTCTTCTCCATTTCGTTTTGAATTTTGTCTATCCTAGGCTTGTATCAAAACGAAATGTCCTGAAATTTGGTGTCATTCTGGCGTATCGCTGGTTAAGAGATGCTGGCTAAACAGCATATGTTCGGTACTTTCATTTTTTAAATTTTAGAAAATAAAAGTAACATCAAGGCATTTAAAATTGATCATTTGGCTTCATCCATTCCCTAGGCCGGCGTTTTGCAGAACAAGAACTGCATCTTGGATTGATCAGGGTAAGTTCCCCTGCCTTTGATGGGTTGATTATAGCTGACACATAAAACGGTATTCTCTTGTTAATTTTCACACTTGCTGTGTATAAATATTGGCACCAGAGAGACCTTTTTTGTTCTATCAATGTGTATTAGGAAGTTCCTTGGAGTATCATGTATGAAATTATGTGAGGGGTTTTATTACATTTCGTTCTACCGATTTGTTTATAAAAACGCATCAACAGTATAAATGTATTTAGTTTTCTTTTTTTCTTCTTTGTAACCATCCTGTAAGTTCTCAATGATGATGTTTTTCATGTAGATTGTCCAAAACTTCCACGTCGGATGGGCAGGAGAAGACATGAAACAAGTGCACAGGCTGATACTATCTCCGGACAGGGACACCTTCGTCTTCTCTGAAAGAACTTAGAGATAGCTTTTCCTGAGAACTTTATTACTTAAAAACTTTGATACTTTATTGAGCCCATTAGCCATCATACATTAGTTTGTAGGTAGCTAAATCTTCCTGGACTTCAAGACGTTAAAACAGAATAAACAAACTACATACAATTTTATTTATTTTTATGCATTTACGGAGATTGTACTCATTTTACAAAACACCTATCTAAGGCAGGTTAGATAAAGACAGTGTATAGAAATATGCTCTGTGAGATTAATGTAAGATAAGATATACTAATAGAAACATCATAAACTGTAAGTTTCAGAACAAAGGTATTTGCTGAACAGAAGCTTGAGAGGGATCGGGGTAAGTAAGGGATCTTATCTTTATCTTCATCTAAACGTTTATACTCGACTTTTTTGGTTGGTCATATACGACATTATAGCAACGTGTCTGCTGTCATTTGTTTCTTGTGGAGCTCTGACAAAGTCGAATGTGCAAGTTGTGCATTTAGGCTTCGATTGATTAGATTTAAGCAAGTAATTATGGAAGGAATCTACTATTTTCAAACATGACGGTTACATGTGAATAGCTTTTGCCAACTCATCGGGGTAAGTAAGGAACGTTATCTTCATGTAAAAATTTATACTCTTTTTCGGTTATGTAAGGCATTATAGCAACTTTTTTGTAGCTGAGCTGTGACAAAGTCGAATGTACAAGGCTTTGATCAATTCAGTTTAATAAAGAAGGAATTTGCTATTTCAAAATATGGCGGTTACATGTTAGTAGCTTTTGCTAATACAAATTAACTTCCTCTCTGATTGAAATAGTTAAAGTGTCGCATCATACATTTCATCTTTTTTAAACACATATCAACAATATGTCATAATACTGCACACAGATGTGCAGAATACAATGTATACATTGATTAGACATCTTTGCTTGCAAAGAATTCTGCCAAAAGCTGTACGTGTGCTACAGATTTTCGTTACTATTCTTAACAGCTTTATATATGTTATTGGCGTTAAGCATGTCGATCCGTAGATATATTGATATATATTTTAATACATATTGACGACAAGCAACTGTCATTTTGATTCTATGGTTGGTTGGTTATATATAAGGTACATCTAAAGGTTTGAATAAAAGTTGATCACCATTTCTGAACGAGAAGAGACTTGTGCAGTTGTTTATGTCATACCTGTGAGGCGAAAACGTTTGATACGGGTGTTTCGGACCGCGGTTGGGTTGATACCTTGGGCGATACGGAATACACCGTGTTGTATTCTATATGTATATTGATGGGCTAGAACTAAGCGAAAACCAATCTCAAGAAACTTCTAGCTATAAAGTAATTATTGTTTCTTTATTAAAATTCTATATTACAGTATTTGAAAATTCGAAAATATTCAAGAAACTACCGGTACTGTCCGTCGACGTGATATCCTTAATAAGTACTCTATTTTTGATAACAATGAAAATAGGCTACACCACGGATAAAGGTGAACTAGCGTTATAAAGAGAGTCCTTGATCATTATGTGACGCGCTCAGTATTATTTTTATTATTTCTTTTTATTCACATTTATTTAACGAGGATTTGACAAAAAGCAAAGTTGCTTATCTGGGTCTTCTCCTCTTACATATGACAAAAATAAGGACACACATACAAAATAACGAACACTAAATAGCATAGTCAAAAGATAATGATAACGACGTCAAAATAAACAAGGAATCATGTAACAAAATGAACGTGCAGTTGGTTTACAAACTTAGGAATAATCAAATAAGGCTATATAATCAACTAAAACTAAAAACGACCTGTCTGTTGGATGAACTTGAATACAACATCAAATAAAAGACAATTTTAAATTGCTCATTATACTACTACACTGACGTCATTTGGGCTTGCCCGTGACAGTTTATCACGAATGGGTGGGTGAGCAACATCACTGCCTCGCCCTTTCCGCCCCGTGCCTCGTCATAAGAGTCTTTCTTTTCCTTTCACGCTGCATGTCACATCAACGCCACGCCCCTGTTTTGTCTGTTTCACTTGGACTGTGTCTAGATTAATGATTAATGGCCCACTATCTCGGACCAAATGAACTGCACTGATGTGCACGTAGAGAGTCTAATGCCAGGTAATATCTCAAGAATAGTAAATGCTCCCTGTTAACGCGTAAGTTATTCGTCTTCAAGTAAATTGTTACTGTGCGATTCGATCATAATAATTTTCAATGCTTACAGGTGCTGAAAAGAGCTAAGCGCACTTGGTCTATAATGTGCATTTAAAACATTCAAACATTAAGGCACTAAAGTTACTGTATAATGCTCTATAGTAATATGTAGTAGAACAATAATATCTACTATTGTTCAGCTATGCACCTGATAGTTTCTTCCTCTTTCTTGGGGGGGGGGGTCAAAAAGTAACATAACAATAATTGATTATATGCTCATTCGTACTTAAACTCAGGCCATTAAAAGTGTCCTGCTATGACGTCCTAGCATCTCCTTTCCAACTCCAACTGTAACTGTAACGATTAGCACTCGTACAAGAGTCACTGACCCGATCCAGTCATTGTTTGTGTTTTGCCACCTTCTTGCCTCTGGCGTACATATCAAATGAGTCAGACGATGTATTAAAATGCGACCCGTCCGACAGGCTATTCTCAACCGGGTCTGTTGACTTACTGAATACTGAAGACGTTGTCTGTGTACACAAGAGTCGCACAGACAGTACTAGTACTAGTCGAGACTACGCCATCAGAACGTCCAGCATGAGTTACCCACCACCAGGAGGCGCAGGCTATCCCCCCGCCGGCCCAGGCTACCCACCCGCGGGAGGGCCCGGGTATTCGCCCGGTGGAGGGGCAGGGTACCCGCCGGGTGGAGGGGCAGCGTTTCCCGGTGCGTACCCACCGCAACCAAACGTAGGGCAGCAGCAACCTCCCATGCCGGGGTTCAACCCGCCCGCCACGGGCGCACCGGGATACCCACCGATGCCAGGCGGGGGGTTTCCACCTGCAGGCCCGACGGGGTACCCGGGAGCGCCCGGTGGTTACCCCGGGGCCGGGCCACAGCCGCCAGGCGGGCCGGGGTTCCCTACACCCGGCCCGACGCAGCCGCCAGGAGCGCCCGGTTACCCTGGGTACGGGGCGGCCCCATACCCCGGGGGAGCGCCAGGATATCCCGGGGGTTACCCAGGGGGTGCCCCGACCCTCTCCCCTGAAACCTACGGTCTACCTCCGGACTTCTACGGCCCCGATCCCCCCATGGACTACGGAGACGACATACCGACGAGTAAGTTAAATTCATTGTTTTGCTTGCAGTAGTGGTTGATTTTCGCTAGGTGGTGTAAATCCTGTTGGCTAGTACTTTGCGACCACCACGCACGTCTCACAGTAGACAACAACGATAACAAAGGCTACAGATCGCTAGAAATGTGCAATATAACCTTCTTTCTATTAGCCTGGGTACCATCCGGATAGTAGTTCGCTCCTATGTTCGCCTCTGCTATCAGCGCGTGCTTCCACTTTTTGTACGATTCCAAACGTTGAGATGGTCCGCGTTCCCAGACGGAAACACAGAGAAGCGACTGTATATAGTGTACAATGAATGTCAGAGCTAGAAGCGACTGTTTATAGTATATAATGAACGCCGGAGCGAACTACTTTCCGGATGGTACCCAGGCTATCTTTCTATAGCTTAACATGAAAATACTGCGCAGTGCACATGCATGCCAAGTTCTTGTATACTGCCGAAGGCGTGTACTGCATAGCACGCATTCATGAACATGTCCACAAATGTCTTTTGTTTACTCTCGGGAGAAGTTGTTGACATTGCGTGCTAGCCCTTGACCTATTGGTGTATGTACTTAAACTGAGAGTTTCAGCCCTATAAAATGCAATCAGTGCCAGGGTTAGCCGCTGACCTCCAAAAAAGAAACCCCAAACAAGGCCGAAGTCCCTAACTTCCGGGGTTCGTGCACTACATGCGCGCAAAGCTGCTACTTCGGGGGAATACGCTATCCCGGATATATCCGGGTGCGGCACACAGGATATGTATATGTGTGCCGGATATATCCGGGTTTGGCAGTTTAAGGGTTAAGGCCACAACGTATGCTGAAATGTGGATACATGAGAACACATCTTTTCATAGTGCTTTATTAGCTATATCAAATAACAAAACTCTAAAGATAATTGAGATTTTAACGTGGATTTCAATATTACATTGAAAAATCTTGAGATTGTCTTTAACTAAACCAATTGTTTGAAAAATCTGGAGTTTAAAAAATCGTCAGATTGTAAAACTCTTCAGATTGTTTAAAAAAATATTCAGATTGTTTAAAAAATCTTCAGATTTTGCGAAAAGGCTTGGAGCGTTTGTCTACGGTTTGTGCAATGTTGCACTTAAACATTGCACACATTAATATCTTATATGGCTACAGCAACAACGAAATGTGTAATTACCTGGTGCTAATATTGGGCTCCTCTGTTTTATTTATGTTCTGGTATGCATCCTGTCTTCTATTGTACTAGTCATGTTGAAATTAAAAAAAAAAAGTTCTGTTCACAGTTGTCTCTGAACTGTGTATTCAGGAATGTATGGCATTTTGTAATGATGTACATGTATCATTCTCACCCGCAGTAATGCAGAGAGCGTCACCCGAAGAGCAGCAGACGCTGGGGAAACTGATGGATCTGAACCACGTTTTAGAACGAGCAGACAGAGGAGGTAAGTTCTCGATGTTGGAGAGGACCATAGGGTCACGTTGATTAAGTTACATGGACGGCATCCTCTGAGAACCCTTAAACTGATGCGAGCGTACGAATAGATCAAACAAATTTGGCCAAAGAAAGCATTCAAAGAAAGCGTTTAACAAATAACTGAACACAGAGAATATGATATACCAAACAATAGATCCTCCTTCATTTTTGTTCTTTCACGTCTTTTTCTTTGACCTTAGAATTGACCTTATTATTCTATTTCATTAGTCTGGAACCGTTTTCTGATACTGTAATTCCTGATTTTTTCACCGTACTTTTATGTACGGTTTTCACTGTGACGCCTGTAAAGTGAACTTATCATTACAGATAACAAATAATTCGTCAACCTTTTTTATGTGCACCTGCCGCCACCATGAACGTTAAGTTCCAAGAACAAGTTCAAGTTTCTCAGACTGTGAAAGTATGGTACCGAGAAGACAAAGTCATTTTGCAATCTATGGCATAGTCATTCGCTCATTTTCAGCTGCTTTAAAGGATAACATTCTTATCTGAAGGACATTCTTTAATTAAAGACTTTCCTCCTTTTTATCTTGTTAAGAACTGCCACTCTTATTTCCAAATTGTGAAAGATACACGTCTAGGAAGAATAGCTGTTAATGACGAATGATTATTTGCAGTTTTATTCAAACCATGTTACGAATATCAATTTTGATATTTTTCCCATCAGAACAACACCAGCATTACCAACATGGCAAGAGAAGCAGGTATCATGGTAAGCGTATCACTTCGTATTATTCTGTCGCAGTCGTATTTCTTCAAAATTAAAAATATTGTATGGTAATAACTTCTAGATGAGTTGGAATAATATTTGGTCCACTTTTATTCCCCTGGTGTGTGATCTTTGTGCCGCTGTTTTTTAAATATTTTGACCCGGAGATGCATTCTTCTTATTAATAAGTTATATAAAGTTGTAATAGTGTTGTGGAGAATCCCCTGTTCGTACATATTAAATGCTGAGAATAACTCCATCAATCTGCTCCTACTAGGCTCTTGTAGCAGACATAAGTGCCGGCTTTGTAGATTCCGACTATTAAATAGCATGCTTATTTACATTTACTTAGCTATAATGAAATTTGCTTGTCATTACCTACAAATTTTGACCTCTGATCTCCCATAGAATGTTTTTCACTCTCAAACATCCGTACGTAGTATTTTATTTCGTGTTTCTTTAAAATCATTATGTATATACCATCTTATGTGAAATTGTCTTGTTCCCTTCTTTAATGTAATGTTATCTGTAGACCTATGTAATCAGCTTGTGCTGTCCATAGGTCTGTGTAATAAGGGTTCGAAATACCTCCTGCATAATTATGCTGTGCAGGTATTTCTGGTGTCTACCTGCACCTTACCTGCAGTGGTCCATGTACTGGGTTTTCATACATGTACATTAATGTTCTATCATGTAAGTGTATATGGATTATTATTAGCTGCATTGATTGTTACCACCTATAAAGTATAAAAGGAAAAAAAGCAATAGTTCCTGAGCAATTTTAGTATGATCCATACTTCCTAAATTCAGAGTCAGGTGCAGGTAAAATTTGTCTGGTGCAGGTAACTTGCCATGTTACCTGCACCAGTGCAGGTATGCAGAGAACAGTATGTCGAGCCCAGAGTAATGTACTGTTGAATCTGGAATGAATAATTAAATAAAATGTACCAATTTGGTTTCCAGACCAGGAGTATGACGATCCTCACGGCATCACGGACAGACTGACAGACCTGGCCACGCCAGGGAACATCAACACGCTCAGGAAATACGGACTGCTCAAGAAACTCGGGCCGCTCGGACTGGTCAGTACAACTTACTTCAGTTAACCCTTAAGCTGCAAAGCCCTGATATATCTTATATATACAGATACAGCTAGTATAGGTTTGAGTGTATATTAACCTGGCCAGGCCACAGAACATCAACACGCTAATAGGAAGTACGGACAGCTCAAGAAACTCGGGCCGCTAGGACTGGTCAGTACAACTTACTTTAACCCTTAACCTGCCAATCTCTTATATACCCAACATACAGATATATGCCCTGTGTGCCGTGCTCGTTTATAACCGCGATAAAGGTGGACTCTCACTGCACTTGGGGCACCTGTACGGCACTACGGCACTGCTGGGTTCGTTCACTGTGGTACTGTTTTGTTATTTTTATGATTTGTAATAAAAAAAATTAGATATTGCGTAATACGCAAAAGTATGACTTAGAAGACAACAAAATACACAAAGCGGAAAAAATCGTTCTTTGTCTCTGAAATTCATTGTCATCTACGAACCCCGCAGTGCCGCACTGGAGCAGTGAGAGTCCACTTTAAGGTATTCTCCCGAGGTAAACAGCCTTGCTGAATTTTGGATCCTCGAATTCTGTCCTTGAACTAACGTTTTCAATGATATTTTTGCAATCATATCTGTAACGAACGATTAATGCTCTTTATAATCATGATTTAAATAAAACAACGTAGTAAGGATTCTCATACTAGTAATATTTCTAATCTTGGCAGAATTTGGTTCCGTTATTTTGTAAATCATGTGTGGTATAGATTTGTAGAGTCATGTAGTAGATAACTTAGACTAATAAAGTTAACCTATTAACCTCTAGGTCATGGGTTCCATGGCGTACGCAGGAGGCGGGAAACATCACGGTGGACATGGACACCATGGAGGGCACGGCAACCAGGAAAGGACTACGTTTTCTTAATATCATGTGGCGTGACACAAATGAATTGATATTTTTCATAACTTTATGCTCTCGTTATACATGGTAATAATTCTCTCTATCGCCATGCGCACGCACGCGCACTATATATGGCGTAGGTTTGGGGTCATATCAAATCGAGAATACTCAGACGACGGATCGAAAGCTTGTTGGTAAGTGCTTTACTTGGTGAACGAGAATAACGTCTAAACTTTCTACGAAGTTTTAATTGTCTTAGTTTGTATGTTACAGGTGTTAGGGATGCTGGGCGGCCACGGCGGCGGCCATCACGGTGGACATAAGAAGGGAGGGTTCAACCTGGGGTCCCTGGCGAGTCTGGGCATGGGTGCGCTGGGGAAGGGAGGTCAGCAGCTCTGCTTTATTCTGCTTTTATGTTTGCCCAACATGCTCACTTTCTACTGTATTATTGTAGTAGCCATATCATTGGCTCATGGCAAGTTCAAAATGGAATAGAGATTAATATGTATGTGTGTGTGTGAGAGAGAGAGAGACAGACAGACAGAGACAGAGAGAGAGAGAAAGAGAGAAAGATAAATAGATACTTGTAGATACTTTAGATATTAGATAGAGAGAGAGAACGCATAAAAGTCCTACGACGTTTTAAATGTCTTTGTGTATTACAAATCTATGAAACCAATCTACACGAGAGTCTAACGTTACATGTATTATCCTAATTATGGGATGTTATTGACTATTTTTACGGAAACATTTCTGGATGCAATGTATCATAATTCCTGGCGATTTCTTTTGAAATTTCTTGAGGAACCTACAAGAGTACAAGACGTCTTACTGTCTTTACAGGTCATGGGCAAGGTCACCACAAGAAGGGTAAAATGGGAATGCTGCAGAGTCTGGGAGGGCTGCTAGGGGGCGGGGGTCACCATGGCGGACAACATGGAAGCTACGGAGGCCAATATGGCGGCCAATACGGAGGCCAACATGGCGGATATGGCGGCTACGGAGGTCACCATGGAGGTCACGGTCAGCCTCGTTTCGATTTGAGTGACGGATTCGGCATGGAGGATGTCAAAGCCTTGGCAAATATGGCTTCTGGTAAGATATATTTTTAGCGTTCTTCTTACGTCTATTTTGCTATATGGGAGTTATATAATCCATTTCATCATTATGAATGTTGTTGCGAATAATATTTTCAAGTACATATATATATGTAACTTCTTGCAATTAATTGGAAAGGAACATCGTTATATTGTTTCAAGAATAACATTCCAGTTGCTATAAAACTTGAATATCGTTTAATAAAATCCAGTCATTCGTGTTTTATCTTTAATTTCTTCCTGATAAGATGACCACGTAGCCCAACTGCCTTTCTGTAAGTCTGTTAGGTACTGCGATGCACCACTTTTCTGTGCGGTATATATACTAATACGCTTAAGAACCAAGGTGGACTTTAATTCTGTGAATTGTACTTTCAGGTAAGCGCGGCTATTGAGAGAAGGATATGAGAGCCAGGGCGAGAAGACAGAAAGGAAGATAGGGTGTTTATACGTCGTGACGTAGACACAAACGTAGTACTATAGTAATAGATACCACCACCGCCATGTTGGTTTATGGGATGGATCCAACATGGCGACGATCAAAAATGGCGACCTTCGGATCATACAGCAAACGATCTCTTAGAAATCCAATACCCTTATTGAATTGAGTTAAAATAAATCGTGCACTGTTGTCTGTTTTCACAAAATGACGTCATACATGGACCTAGCTTTTATCCTAATCACGTGACTGTAAACACCTTATACTCACTGAGGAAGGAACCGCCACTGAAGATATCCTGTTACTTGTAAAAAGAATGGAAACTAAATTTATATTACTGTATGGAAATGTCTAATAACATATCAGAACTGCTAGGACGTATATCGTTTTATGATATGATACTTTTAAGGCTGTGTCAGTTCTTGTTTTTGATATGTAAGTAAAGCATTTTGTAGAGATATAGTATATATTTGGGGTCCTCAGTGAAACACATGTGTATCATCAAGCTGTCCCTGAGAATGGAACTGTACAACATGATACAAGGAGCTTTAAAATGATTTTAAAGGACGAATTTGACCACGTTTGTTTTTCTGTCAATTTTTTGTGTGTGTATTATATATATGTGTGTGTGTGTGTGTGTGTGTGTGTGTGTGTGTGTGTGTGTGTGTGCGTGTGCGTGTGTTAAAGGATCTTCGTGCGTTTCTCTTTTTGTCTTGTATGTGTTTGAGGTTTCAAATTGAATGAGATGGTTCTCTGTACAAGATTTTTTGCAGATATCACAATTTTCACATTTTCGACTTACATCTCTTCCATACACCGAATAGTTTGCGTTACTCTCTTTACAAATTAGGCATGCAAATACTAGCTCCAATCTTCCATCTTCACTAAAATCATGAAAATAGCACAGTAGATGGGATTCTAAAGATTAATCTACGGCTGCATGTTTGTATTCAGTGTACAAATAAGTCTGGAATCGCATATTGAATTCATTCATTTATTCATAATAATTACTTCGCACTTTCCGACGACGATAGTTACCGGCGCACTGCGTATGTGATCCTATTTCTGGTTTTAAGCCGTGCGAGAAGATAGAAAATACTTTCAATGTTCAAAACGGAACGTTTTAGTTTTCAAAACGGAACGTTTTAGTTTTCAAATCGCATTCCCATGCCTGTCAGAATACCTAGGGATGTAATGAACAAAGTTTGTGTTTGATTTCAAACGTTAGATTTGGACACATTTGGTGTTGGGTCGTGTGGTGTAGCTGAAGTAGCCTGGAATCCAGCCGTGTTGTGCTCTGGTCGCTCTGCTTCCTGCGCGCTAATGCGTATGTTTGTAACACTGTATTGGCAGGAAGCGTACCTCAGGGGAGCGACCAAAGCACAATACGGCTGGATTCCAGGCTATAGCTGCAGGGGCTTTTCAAGTTTTGCACCGTGAGAACCCAGAGGTCCTGTCATGCTACCGGTTTTGTGCCCTGGACCCCTTTCCTCTCTCCACTCAGGTGTAAAAATGAATTACCTTACTTGAGCTGGTGAGGTAAAAGACAGTGGAAGGAGAGGGATGGGCTCCGCCTTGTGATACCGTGCCCTAGACACGAAGGATAACAACCGACCTCAAAACGCTATGGGGCTAACTTTCCTTCTGTCTATCCTTTATGTTAAAATAAGTTACTAACATGAGTGCGGTGCCATATTGCCATTGTCTGTCTTAAACGCAAATAATACAGCATTTTATTTCAATATAGATAAATTTGTATTATGCACGATGCATTTACGACCGACTGACAAGACAGTCGTGCGACTGCGACGGGAGACTACGGATGTGCAGCTTCCTTGCTCTCTACATTTGTCTCACTTCCCGAACTCATAACGGTAACGGCTCACGACGAACGACTTCACATCTCCTTTCGGTATTCGCCTGCAAACCAAAGAAGAAATTGAAAGAAACATTGGAATATCTCAACAACAAAAATCTAGCCAAAAAAATGCAAGAGGGAGTGGCCCCTGCAAATATATGCAAATGTGTTATAGAATCTAGTCATGCATGTGCCTAGATAATTGAGTAAATAAAGTGTGCTTGACAGAGTGTGTTTACAATATGCTTCACACAACCCACAGTCTCTACAGCTATGTGTAGTGGTGCGTACCTGAACTCATATTCAGGTTCAGGTCCAGATTCAGGTCCAGCACTTTAGGTTCAAGTCTGGACTTTAAGTCCGGACCTGAACACATCATTGCATATTATAATTATGTGTGCTAGAAAGTATTCTATTTTGAGGGGGAGAGGGGATGGTGCATATAAAATTGCATGTTAGCATGAATTGAAATGCAATATGAAAAATACATGCAAATTATATACAGCCAGTCAGCCAATGTAAACACGAAATGTTTCTTGTCTGTTTCTAGTGCAAATTTCACTGTCTACGGCAGGTTTTAGATGCTTCAGAACAAAAAAGGGAATATAACTGACAGATAGCTTTTAGCAAGTCCGGACTTGGCTCCGGACATTTAGTTTTTTTTTGACTTGGACCTAAACATTTTAGGTTCAATTCCAAGTCCGGTCTTTAAGCCCCCTTCGCACGAGAGCACAAATAAGCCGGAATGCCGTCGGAATGAATATTCTTTTCTAGTCCTGGCAAATTCTGGCAATTCGTAGTGTGTTCTAACTGCATTCAAGCTATTCGTGCCCGTTCTTTTGGCTAGCCCGAAAGTTTTTGAAATGTTAAAAACTGTTGAGGCGCATTCGAAGTGGAGAAATATCGAATGGTATTCATAGTGGATTCTAACTATTCCTACTGCAGTCTGACCGCATTCTGCGGCATTCCAACATTATTCGAAACATTCTGATCTCATTCGATGGAGAATCGAAACGGCAAGCCATCTCGAATCCTGCCCGAATGTGGCCGAAAGAATATCTGGAATGTAGTCGGAATGTCTAGAATACACTACGAATGCACAGGAATGGAAAAGAATTTTCCGGTTGGTTCTGCTCGATTCCTGCTGATTCGGTTTCAGTGTGAAGGCCCTATTAGGTACGCACCACTAGGCCTATGTGACTATCTAAAGCTCTACAACTCTAACAATGATGTCTTTGCTTCTTACGCCATGTTGACTCGGTTATATGGATGACATCTTCTGGGAACCCGACAACTGATGCGAGCGTGCGGATAAAAAGAAATTTGACAAAAAAAGTGGACTTCGTTGTGAAATCACGGTGGTTAGGAGGGTTGAGCAATGGACTGAACACACAGAATATAGTATATTGAACAAAAGATTCTTCATTTTTGCTCTTTCACTTTTTATTTGACCTTGGAATATTTCATGACATTACTGTACGTTTTCCGATATTTTGTTTTTCCAATACACGACATAGATTTGCTTATTTTGAAGCTGTTTTGTACGATTTACAGTATGGTTAAAAAAAAATTTTGTTGGAAACGGCCGAAACTAGATTTGTGCGCGGATGTCATCCATAAACTGTAGATGCAGAAATGTTCGCAGCGGTTCTATGTTCGCGGTTTTCGTGTTGCCAATTCACCGCGAACTCAAAACCACGTACCGCGAATGGTTTCCATGCACCAAGACAGTATATGATTACAGTAGATGCCGCGAACTCAAAACCACTGCGAACACTCCATTTTCCCGTAACCGCGAATTCAATATTCAAGTTCTCGGAGATTTAATTTCGCGTTAGCGGGAAAATGGAGTTTTTCCGGTGTTTTTAATTTCGCGGTAGCACCATGCACCGTAGTCTCTTACTGTTATGGAAAATTGCGAAAACCGCGAACATTAAACCACCGCAAAAGCTTCTGCATTTACAGTAAATCCCCGCGAAGTTAAATGCATTTACAGTAATGAAACCAACATGGCCTTACTTTGAGTTGATGACGAGAAGAGACGACTTGACGCCGTTCTTGGTACTGCCAGGGTACAGCATCGCAAGGGGGCGCTTCTCCATGGTCACGAGCCCGCCCGCAGCGTTCGGCAGATTCCCGCTATGGACGGCCGCACGGCACAGGGAAGAAGCCTGCCGGAATTTGCATACATAAAAAACAATCAATGAATCTATCAATCAATCAATCAATCAATCAATCAATCAATTTTTGTACTTGTACACTGAAGAGCGCATGAACCCAGCAGAGATTATCACATATCAAGGTTCCCATTAGTAACTGACACACAAACTCACACATGCACTTCAAGATACGCATAACGAACATACATGCGCGCAGATAAATATGCATATATACTGGGATGGGTAGACAGTAGTGTTTACGCTAACGGACACCCATGTCAAATGCAAATGGTTTAAAAGAAATTCTCTGAAAGAACAACCTGATTATGATTGAAACAATGAATCATTAAAAAGGCTCATGACCGGTGCCAAATAATAAAGCCCCGATATAAAAAAGATAAGAAGTGAAGTTTACAGAAGAGAAGTTAAGGCAACATGTCTGTGTACTTACCCCATTGTAGGTCCCTGCTCCCCACACGCTGGCTTTGCGGTGGGCGGCACACCCAGCTGGGCAGTACACGCTGGAATATGATAATAATAATTCATCTGGCGTTACGGTATCACTTGCAGCCATTTGGTAATCTCCAAGCAGATCTTGCTGTGGCAAATGACAAGGAGTTTAGCCGGGAGAGGAGTTATTGGCCACAGCGTCACCAAAAGTGTAATCTCCAAGCAGATCTTGCTGCGG
>NC_049989.1:19944365-19971818 GCF_000003815.2 Branchiostoma floridae | reverse complement strand
AGAAATATTCCCAAATTATGCCCATGATCTTATGTTGACATTTTGTATACTTTGATATCTTTTGTATTATTCTTTGGTCGAATAGTTGTCCGGTCGGGCCCCGGTCTGGGAATGTGACCTAAGCCTAACACGCGTACGGGACCCCCGTATTACGTCCCTCACGAAAGACGATTTCGTGGATTTCTTGATATGTTCAGCATGGTTTCAGTTTCTGTGCAAGATTTTATAAGGTTTTTCTAGGAATCTTCAATTCGCTTTCCGGTAAAATATCATAGTGCTTTTATTCCTCATCATAGGAAATTTAATCTAGTGCCCACAAAGCATTTTTGAAAGCTGTTTTAACTACATTGTGTATGCTGTATCTGTATCTGTATCTGTATCTGTATCTGTATCTGTATCTGTATCTGTATCTGTATCTATATAGCCGGTATAACCGCCCTTCGGCGTAACACACCAGCTTCGCAGGCACGCGGCGCGGCAGCAGCTGGTTATATTACACTGAACGATCCGTCACACCTAACTTCTGCACATCTATCTACAAGCGTTCTTTAAAACTATCCAAAGAAGTGATTTAGCCACAACTACTTCTCCAGAAATGTTTTATCTATGCTGTAGTTACATATTGTAAGAAAGGAACAAGAAGAAGAAGCACCATATTGTAATATCAGTACGTACTTGGTCGTGTATTCCGGCATGTCGTCCCCTTTGGTGTAGCAGTCTGCAACTTCTACAGAGAGAGACGGAGATACTCAGAAAAAGTCACAAAGGACCAACGGATCAATTAGCTCACAACCAATGGTCATTTTTTTTTCGAAAGACATCTTCTGTTTCAAGTAGGGGTGGGTACCGGTACAGAATGGTGCAGGTACGGTGCAGGTCCAGAGGACCAGGTCCCGGTCAGAACCTGTCAACCTAATCGTCTGTGAGAACTTGTGAATGAGCGATCCTGAAAAATGGTCTAAGCTTCTACAACTTACAAGGAACTTATTTGGCGGAGTATCCGACTCCCACTGGCGTTTTATTTTCATGTAAACTCTGTAAGTTTGATTGTAGAAACTCTACCCTACTTCGCTCTTGTAATTTTTTGAACGTTTTTTTTTTGGACCTGTCCCAAAAAGACACACAAAAACGGTGTTATTCATATTACTGGTCACCACCGCTAGTTTCAAGTGTACCTTTAAATTTATTGTTTTGTGACGGCGTTTACATAAGATTGCCGTTTGCGAGGTTTGTAGTATTTTGAGTCACACTTTTACGTTCTGTATAGTATACTAGTACCTAGTATGAAATCGAAGGTTACAAACATACGTATTAGCTCGCAGTAAGAGCGCAACGCGATCGCCGGCGCGCCGTCTAGTGGAAAGGGCTAATCTCCAAGCAGATCTTACAATGGCATAAGATTGGCCAAACTGGCCAAGGAGTGTAGTCAGACAAAAGATGTCCATTTACCCGGTAGCGAAACACACTTCTAAGCCGGCTTCACTTCTCTGCCAGCTTTTGATACTATCTTATGCTACCGTATGATATGCTTGAAGTTGGAAAGGGGTCTTACCGAAATCTGTGACCAGGTTTTTCCGAAGCGCGGACTTAGACTAGACTAGAGTAAACATATTCTATACTTTTCTGCACTAATTTTGGTCCCCATTCATGTTACTTTGTAACAGCAATTAGCCCTTGGGCAAGAACTTGCAATAAACTAATATTACATACAGGCATTACCACACAGGTTTTTCCTGATGTTCGCTGCGCGGGCTAGACCAGACTAAAGAAGACATTATTTATACTTTTCTGCACTATTTTCGGTCCCCTTCGTGTTACTTTGTTGCTGAAATTAGCAAGAATGTGCAACAAAGGATTATCACATACAGGCCGTACCGAAATCTGAGCCCAGGTTTTTCCGGGTGTCCGAAGTGCGGACTAGACTAAACTAGAGTAGACATATTTCATACTTTTCTGCACTATTTTCGGTCTCCATTCATGTCACTTATATATAGTTATAACTGCAATTAGCCCTCGTGCAAAAATGTGCAATTAACTATTATTACATACAGGCCTTACCGAAATCTGAGACCAAGTTTTTCCTGATGTTCGCAGCGCAACAAACTCCTAAGCCGGCTTCACTCCATCTTCTGCCAGCTTTTGATACTATCTTATGCTACCGTAGGATCTGCTTGAAGTTTAGAAAGGGTGTCTTACCGAAATCTGTGACCAGGTTTTTCCTGTGACCATATTTCATACTTTTCTGCACTATTTTTGGTCCCCTTTGATGTTACTTTTAGCCCTCGGGCAAAAATGTGCAACACAGGATGATTAGATACAGACCTTACCGAAATCTGTGACCAGGTTTTTCCTAAAGCTCGTAACGTAGGCAACACTAGACTAGACTAGACTAGACTAGACTAGACTAGACTAGACTAGACTAGACTAGACTAGACTAGACTAGACTAGACTAGACTAGAGACATATTCTATACTTTTCTGCACTATTTTTGGTCCCCATTCATGCTACTTTAATTTGTAACCGCAAAAAGCCAATTAGCCCTTGGGCAAGAATGTACATTAAACTATTATCACATGAACGCCTTACCGAAATCTGTGACCAGGTTTTTCCTGTGACCATATTTTATACTTTTCTGCACTATTTTTGGTCCCCTTTCATGTTATTTTGTAACTGCAAAGGATGATTAAATACAGGCCTTACCGAAATCTGTGACCAGGTTTTTCCTAAAGTTCGTAGCGCGGGCCAGGCTCTCCATCAGAAACTGCACGTCCTCGGCGGGCGTGACGGTCACCCCGGGCAGCCAGGCCGGGAACACGTACCGCATGGCTCCGGGGGAGGCGCCGTCAGGACGGGCGTCGGTCGGACGGTCAGACTGTACCGAGAGGGGAGGGAAACCTACGGTGATGATGATAAGGATGAGAGTGACTTTGGTGGGAAACATCATGGTGATCGCAATGAGGAGAGAGAAAAAATGGAGAATTGCTCAGGACTGATGCCCTTATGTGACTGTCTATGATGTTCTGATGCTAATTGTATTGAAACGATATTTATAGTGGCGATTCGTGTTCAAGCCCCCCTAGCCCTCACACTCATTTGATGTATCTAGTCGACAACATTATAAGTCTTTTTACTTGAAAGTTTGGTAGAATTTTTATTTTTTTTAAATATATACTCATATGTGATAACGTTCTTGTGATTATCAATACAGTAAGTAAAAGTACTTTCAATTTTTCAGTTTGTATCGATGAACTGTTCAGTTGCAATTATATAAGGGAAGGTTATGGGGTATTGGAATGGATTAACCCAAATACATAGATTATGCTTTTATTCTTCGTCTCGATTCATGGTGAATTAATCGCCACAGATGATACTTCTAGTTAAAGCACGCTTTTAGCGTTTAGCATTAAATGTAACATTTTCGGAGGTAAAACTGGCTTACTTTTATAGTATGAGTGCGCAAACTACTTGTTGTATTATTGTATTTGTTTATTCTTGCAGTTCATTCTATAACGCTAGCAGAAGAAGAGTGAGTGACGTCACTAGAAACGTCCGGAAGTCATCTCCAAACGTACCTTAATCCTGTTGTAGAGATTGAGTTCACGGTCTTAACATATTGTTTATCTTGATGTCAAATCTTGATAAAAGATATGCGTACTTTTCATTCATCTCTTCGTATACGTTCATTCATAATCATGACACAAAGTCTTACCCGTTTCTAGCCGAGCCACGCCTGATCTAATGAATTAGTCTAGTATTTCAGGAACGATGAATTGGTCTGACTCCGGACATATTGGTCACTCGTTGATCCTTCTTGAAGCAGCGCGCGTGGTCCAGTGGTCAGTGACCCCGACTCAAGCACAAAAAGTGGGAATCCCGGATGGTGCTGCTTAGGCTAAGGTTACACCAAAAAGTAGTTACTCAAACAACCGGATATGGTTTTGGAAACGGTCAGACGTTTCAGATCGTATCCACTGTCCTTCGTCAGTGACACTGAAGTGATCTGGAAGAAACAGGTCTTTTATACTATAACTATGAATGAAGACAATTTCAGATGTCCAATAGGAAACGTTGTAAGACAATTCAGACTGAAGACAATTTGGATTCCAAAGAAAACAAAGGTAAGGCAAAGTCAAGCTGAAGACAATTGGATTTCAAAGCCAAAGGATAGCAAGGCTAAGACATAGTTAATGGAAATGAGTCAATTAGCTCCTGTTGTTTTAGTTGCTTAGTTTGTTGCTTAGTTTTAGTTGCTTAAGGCTTAGGATCCAGTTGAAAATGGGCCCTACTACAGGGCAGTTTTTTGTACTTTCGGGCGTGATCCCTACGTGGGCCTGTGGGACACCTTGTGGCTCTCGGTGTATTTTAGAACTGGGTCGGGCACCGGGTTGAATTTAAGACGGACTTAAAATGAACCCGGGACCCGGTAACAAATAGACGCCTTGACCTACCCGTGGGGAGCACCTTGGAGTGCCCCCCGATATCCGGCAGTCAAATTTGTGCATGGGTTCGTATCCACCGGGCTGTTTGTGGAAGCAAAATAGAAATGAATAGCGTTAAGTAAAAAAAAAATACACACAAATGTCGCCCACGACTACTCTCTTTGCGTCCTTTATAGTTTGGTTTCTTTTATATCATACTTTTTGTTCCAGCTGCCAGGCCGGGCTCCGGTTTGCAAATGTAACGTAGATCTTATTTTGCATGCACGCTACTGGAGGGGTTGCACAATCCGTGGAGAAAGGGGCTAGGGGAATCTTCCCAGTACAATGAACCTGTGAATATTGTAGAATCTTGCCTTCTTTGTCATCACGATCTAAAGATTAGCTCAATTGTTCATTGAGTTAATTTGAGTTTATACGGTACTTTTTTTTCTCCCATTTGTCCCTTTGGATGCCAGCAGTTTTAGTGACAACAGCATATTAAGCGAGTTCTGTTCTCAGTAGTAGACTACGATGTGTAGTACTACAGTTAAAACTACAAGTGTAAACTGGGCATTACTAGACTACTATAATTGTAGATTACACATCATTTCTGTTTACACCCCCCAAAAAATTCTAGTTGACTTCGATGTGTAGTACTGCAGTTAAAACTATAAGTGTAAATTGGGCGTACGATGTGTAGTACTACACACACAAACTATAAGTGTAAAATGGGCCTACGATGTGTAGTACTACACACACAAACTATAAGTGTAAAATGGGCCTACGATGTGTAGTACAACACACAAAAACTATAAGTGTAAAATGGGCCTACGATGTGTGTACAACACACACAAACTATAAGTGTAAAATGGGCCTACGATGTGTGTACAGCACACACAAACTATAAGTGTGAAATGGGCCTACGATGTGTAGTACTACACACACACAAACTATAAGTGTAAAATGGGCCTACGATGTGTAGTACTACACACACACAAACTATAAGTGTAAAATGGGCCTACGATGTGTAGTACTACAGTTAAAACTATAAGTGTGAAACGAGCCTTAGGCGTCTTGAATAAGTATGTGTCCATAACCTTTGACCCATGAAAACTGATCCCTGGAAAACCGGACGGACGGCAAGAGACAGTATAGATCTTCTGGATGCCGCTTAAACTGTGATATTTACAAGCATGACCTGACACCCAGCTGCAGGTAAGATCGAAAAGCGTATCATACTATAATATATAAAAGAAAACTCTGGGGATGTCTAAGCAACCCTTAAGCTAAGGGCACAACCCGTCGTACGTGCAAATACGTGCTGTCTACGTGCCAAACGTGTGAATCTTTTGGGATCCGTAAGTGGTTATAACTACCGCCTCCGTACGAACTTGTACGGAACCGGGCGGCTTTTGGAGTACGCAGACACGCCGTGGAACTTTACGTGCAGGCAAAACTTTGTCTGCCATCGGGCTGCGACTGGTAAAACCGGACAGACGACAAAAGACAACACCTTAGACCTTTTGGGTGCATTCTTCGGACTGCGAGATTCACTAGCTATAGCAAGACTTAAAAACCAGGTAAGATCGAAAGGAGTGTAGTACTATAATGATATATCTTGTCATGCCTTGGTAATACATGTTGTATGTTTCAAAGAAAAGATTAGTGGATGCACTATGACGTAATATATCTCGGAGTCTTTTCAACAATGTTCGTCTTGTAGACTTGTAGAGTCTAATTTGCATAGATCCAAGCAGATGAGCCGGTTTGGTTCGTCTTCGTCTTTTTGTGCATTTTGTTAAGATCTGCTATCCATGTTTCATTATAGATTGCTGTTTGATCCTCTTCGCCTTGAAGTAAAGGTATGAGTAGAGTAGAAAGGGCATCAAAATAGAATTCCACCCAAACTTCTTTACATTCACTGACAAAAAGAAAACAATTCTCCTTCTAACATCACAAAACCCAAACATAATAGAAAAGGTGGGGTCTTTTGTCTTCCACTGAAAAAGGAGTCGAACCCAATAACCTAGGATCTAGAGTTAGCTTTTAATAGTTTTAGACTAGAGTAGACACTTGTGACACTTGCATTGTTTTTACACTGTTTGCATCTCTCTTTGTACCTGCAATTAGCGCAGGCACACGGGCAAGAATTTGCAATTAACTTTATTATTGATGTAACATCTGCTGGGCTGTAGCTGCCCAAAACTCCATAACCTGTCCCAAGAGAGTACAAAAGCGCTAAGCCTTACGGAATCTTGTTGAGTGTACCTGTTCGCCATCAACAACTTGGCAAGCCCAACGCTACTCCAGCGCTATTTCCACGGCAAATTCTCCGATGAGGTTCACTTGCTCGAGCCACGACCCCGAACTTTCAAATATTTGTCACATCCACTAAATCTTCCCCCTTGGTTGCAACACCGAATTCGCAACCAACAACAGCCTCCCCAGTATATTAGATGTATATTAGCTGCAAATACTAATTTTTGTATGCATCGTGAATAGGGGTGGTTACTGGTACAGAAAATTCAGGTACACATATTGAGGTGGTTCAGGTCCAGAGGATCAGGTCCCTGAACCTGGACCTAATTTTCTATGAAAACTTGTGAATACTAGTACGCTATGCTCAAAACAATTTTCTACAAATGGATCTACTAGTATTTGGTGGAGTATCTGACTGTAAGTCTCACTGGCGTTTAGAACCCTTATACAAACTCTGTAGCTTTGACAGTAGAAACTTGACAGAGATGACTATAAACTCTACCCTACTTCGCTCTTGACTTGTTATTTTCTTAGAACGATAATTGCTGAAACGTGTGAACCCCAGCTGATATAATATGGTCATTTTCTACTCGATCCAAAATCATGTCCAATGATTTTTTTCAGGACCGTTTTTTTTCGGAGCGGTCTAATAAAAAGAACGATTTTATACCGCTACCCACACATAATCGTGAAAACTTTTACTTTTGTGTACATACGAAAAGCACATCATCACAACTGTTGCTATTCTATTGGCATCCATCTGTGTCGGGAGACAATGGTAAGCAGACAGGGTGGGTTGTAAGGCAGCCCATCTGCCTGGCCTGCACGACTTTTTAACCCTCAAGCACCCGACCTTTTTTTGCGACTAAAATGACCGAGTGGGGTCCAAGCGGACCCCAAAATGTTTTGTTCATAAAATCTCAGTTCCAATCCCTATCGGTGATCATTGTGCATACATTGCTTCGTCAATGTAAGAGGAATATATTGACATGTTAAAGTGTTGCTAATTTCTCCTCATTATCATAATTTATGCAAAAGATCAGAAGGACCATGTTTTGCACTAAACCCATTATGACCAGAGAGGGGAATTTTGAGGCCCTCAGCAAGCTTTATGTCGCATAACTCATGAACGGTTAGGGCTAAAGCTATGAAACTTGGTAATATATCACAAAATATTGTTAGCAAAATATTTTTGTCCATAAAGTAAATTTATCATTATTTAGGGTTGCCATGGCAACGGATATCTGACAGGCATATTTTGCAAAAAATTTCCAATTTCGATTCAAACAAGGTTTTTTGGTAAACCATGCTTGTTTTCTTAGAAACAATAAAATTCTATGAAGTTTAATGCTATTTTCATGATTCAAAATTTATAATTTATGCTGATTTCATGACGTCATTAGTCAAAATCCAACATGACCGAACTTATAAGCTAAATGACGTCATAATTTCGCCATATTATATGGTGATGACACAGAAATTTTAAGGAGGATTTAGTTGTACATGTTTACTATTCTCTGAAAGTTTGGTAGTGATAGAGTAAGTAGTTAGGGAGTTAGACTCAAAAGTTTGTTTCAAAACCTGCACTTTTTGGCTGGGGTCCGTTTGGACCCCAGACGGACTGATCACGGACTTTCTTTATAGCTTCCACAGTATTGTACCAATCTTCATAAAAACTTAGTAGAAGGTATAAAAGATATTGGTTGATTGACAAAGTCACGGAAGGATTTTTTCGTCAGATAAAAAATGTTCAAATGGTACTTCAAAATTTACGCCTGGGGTCCAAATGGACCCCACTCGGGTGTTTGAGGGTTAAGGTGAATGAGGGGTGTGCACTTCCTTCTCCACCCTCTCCTCCACTGGCGTCTTACAGAGACAGAACTGTATGCCACGTGTAGGACGGCCCCAGAATATTGCTATATTGTTATTGTTATTGATATTGTTGCTAGAGTCCATTCCAAGACACCATGAGGGTTTTTAGGCGATATTTATAATTAGTCTGAATTATTTTTAATAAAAGAATATCTGAGCCGCAATAATTAAATTATTTTTAAAAAATTGACTGAGAAAGTACTCATATATTTGAATTCCTTTGAATATTCTAGAAACATTTTGAAAGTAACTGTACAAAAATATCTTTATTTAGAATAATTGTGAAACCTCTGTGTGATTATTTGATGTTTACAAATATTTACAAAAAATGGTAAACCTCGCCAAATGGTTAAATTAGTTTATTGCCCCCATAAAAGTAAGCCCCATTGTTGTATCTGTATATTTTTAGATTTCACTGCTGGGCACTGGTGGATCCTTTGTGGTGGGCCATTGTTGCATGGCACCCAACCATACTTTGCAAGGATGTGTGAATTGCTATCTTCCCAGCCCACTGAACCATTTACAAAAAATGGTAGAAAATGGTAAATAAAGGTAGAATGCTGTTATCATTATTTAGAAACCATTAGAAGTATCCAATTCCACACGATGAATATTTCCAAAGTTTTACAGGACCAGGGAAATATTTATAAAGTTGAAACAGTGTTAGAAATATTTCTGAAGTATCAAATGTCCTAGACATATAATTACAAATCTTTAAAATCAATTCTAAACAATGGCCACAAACATCCGCACGGTGTCTTGGAATGGACTCTATAACCGTATTCTTATTCGTGCTTTCAGCCCCAAACGACAACAAACAGAAAAGATGATGACAGTTGCTGCTATCATCATGCTGTCCTTAGCTGACCTCGCCCTGAACACCATAGCCTACGTGAAAGGCGGGGACCTGAGCACGTTCAAAAACGACATCAACGGCTTCAGCATCTTCACCTCTTTGTTGGACATGTGGGTCCTCGCGGCGTTGAGAACGTGTGTGATGTTGGGAGCTGTTTTAGTCGTACTCTGCAACACCAGAATCAAACTTACCACTTCGTGGATCGGTATCCTACCAGCTGTCACGTGTGCGTACACCTTTGTCAAGCTGCTGCTCTACTCAGAAGGGGAAGTGAAGTTCCCCCACACGCCGTGGTTCTGGGGTACGTTTGTCGGCAGTATCGTCGGCTCCGCTGTATTCTACATCAACTGGGCCTTACTTTCTCACGTAAGTGTGAACACGAGGAAAGCGATGGCCGAAGAAGCCGAGATATTGCTGGGGAGGAAAGTGAAGTGCGAATCAAACTCCTCCTCACTGAAAAAGCTGATCATCTATGCCAAACCTGTCATCCCGTACTTCCTTGCAGGGATGTCCTTCCTGATCGGAGGAGCCGTAAGTAAGTACCACTTTGATTTCAGTCCAATATAAGTACACCATAGCCTGGGTACCATCCGGGGAAAAAACAACGTTCGCTCCGGCGTTCATAGCAGAAGTTCTGTAGCAGAAGCGAACATGGGAGCGAACTACTACCTGGATGGTACAGAGGCTAAGTACACCAGGGATCTCCCTGGATAAAAGAAAAATCGCGGAGTTTTCATTATCTTAAATCGTTGAAGTTTCACAAAGATGAAAAACACAGCCTAGAGAAAATGAGCCCTTTGCTCATAGGCTTAATTGATACGATTATATTATGTTAAGAGTGTGCCGTTTACATGTGTGAGGAGGCACTGTACATAGCTTAAACTCTTCGAAATCGTCAGAATCAGGATGTGTAAAGTTGGGCTGAAAAAGTCCAGTAGCAGATAATGTCCAGCCGAATTCGAAACTTGTTCGAACACGTTCGATCCGACCTAAATTCGAACTGAACCCGTATTCCGTTCGGAGCCTCGAACTCCCGGTAACCAAATACCTTGACGAAGGCACCTAGCAACGAGAAAGAATGTCTTTACGTAATCACGACAGCCCTAATGTACTTTGGAAGGTACCAATGATTATTCAACACAGTTTTAACGTGTAAGTATCATAACGTTGCCCCCTTCCTATACACATGTTTCCAGGCGACACTTTCATCCCTTACTACACCGGCATGGTGATTGACGGGATAGCCAAAATAGAAACGTCCCGGGACAAGTTCACCCACGCCATCGTTCTCATGTCTATCTTAACGGCCATTAGGTAAGGGCAAGTCAGATGAACACCATGACCATCGACACAATACATGTAATTATATGCAATTAATACAATACATCACTACTCCTTTATCCAGGCAACACGAGCGATTTTGCAAATGCACAGCGCTAAACTATTTCAGCCATAAAGATTACTCTTTATTTATCATTTCGTCTTTACGCGGTCATACTTGTAGGTTTTGCGTGATATTCCCATTAAAATTAAGAACACAGCAACGCCACTAACGTCCAGTGAAATAGCCACTTTAGATCATGGCGCTACCACGAAATCTCCATTTTCCCTCTACCGCCAAAGTAAATCCCAGCGAACTTAAATGCATTAACAGTACTCTCCAAACTTAGGTTAATGGGGGGAATCGTGACGTTTTCCTCATATACCGTCTCTAACTGTCAGCTTTTTCTCCCAGTCATCTTTTCCTGGCATTTTTATGGCAGACAGAAACGGCATATAAGGAAAAGGTCACGATTTTTCCCATCAACTTCTGCTTGGAGAGTAGTCCAGGGCGAATACTGTTTAATGCATTTAATTTCAAGGGGGATCTAATTTCACGGTAATGGGAAAAGGAACTTTTCGCAGTGGTTTTAAGTTTGTGATAGAGCTATGCACTGTAGTCTCTTACTGCCATGGAAAAATGCTCGCGGTGGTTTTAAGATCGCGGTGAAGCGGCCACCGCGAAAACCGGAAACATGAAACCACCACGAAAGTTTCTGCATTTGTCAACAGTTTTCAATACTCTGTTAGCTTTGTGTCAACAAGACATGAGATGATTTGTCTGTCCACATGTCTTGTTCTGACCCCTGCAGTGCAGTCTGTTATGGCATGCGTACTGGATTATTCGAGATCACCAAAATAAAGCTGAACATCCGAGTCCGAAACCTGCTGTTCCGGTCCATCACTAGCCAGGAGATCGGATTCTTCGACAGCGTCAAAACTGGTGAAAACTTAGTTGTTTTTCCCGAAAACATTGTTTTAGATAGGAGAAGGTGTCTATTTACTCCTGGTTTGTTGTTTCCCTGTTTCTTGATTTTCATGTATGATTAGTCATTACTTGGATAATCATATGGAATTTAAGTAATATACCTTGTTAAGCGCTACTTTCACCTGATTTGTTTGTATCCATTCCTTTGGTTTTCTGTATTTCCTTGGCATTTGCTTACAGATAATTCTATAATTTCAATTTATTTCCTTATGATCTGTAGCTCATGCTTAGTTTTTTTAATCGTTCAAACCATTAACTTAAAAAAAAAACATTCATTCATCGATTTCTTGCTCAGGTGAACTAATCTCTCGCCTCAGTGCGGACACAACCGTCACCACCGAGGTATTTGTCAACCATGTCAAAGTTCTCTGTGCGAGTACCGTGCGTGTGGTCGGCATTGTGGCGTTCATGTTGAAGTTGTCCTGGAGACTGTCTATCCTGGCTCTTATCATGCTGCCTGCTGTTGCTGTGGTCACCAGGGTGTTTGGAGAATATCTTAAGGTAACGACATTGGGAAAGACACTTAAAGCTTCCTCACTTTACTTAGGTGAAAATGAGTACCTAGCTGCGACAAGGCCGTCCCTCGGATAGGATGTTAAATGACGGTCCCGTGTATGGGGAGAGCCACACCCCACGCACTTTAAAGAACCCACCACACGTGCGACGGTACAAATCCTTCCGTCTAGAGTTGGTGATTCTCTACAAATCACCCGGACTCCAGGAAAAATTATATAAGTCAACTGCAGCATCGACAACTCAATATAACCCGTATCATTAAAAAATGGTTACAATATTGTCTAAAGTAATACGAATACTAAAGCAATGAGCATTTATAAAGACCTTTAACGCGTTTTGATGTATTGTCTCATGCAGGAAGTTGCCATGGACATCCAGACGTCTTTTGCCAGGGCCAATGAGGTTGCTGACGAGACGTGTGCCAACATTAGAACGGTCCGCAGCTTCGCGAACGAGAGCAGAGAGTGCGCGAGATACAGGTGAATGAGTAGAGCATTTTGTTAAGAGAGAGTCCGCTATTACTTGTCTCTCTCTTTTTTCTTTCTCGTTCTCTCTCTATCTCCCCCTCTCTCTCTCCCTCTCTCTCTCTCTCTCTCTCTGGGATTATTTATTTACAAGCAATGGCGTTTTTCCAGTAATATGTGAAAAAAAGTATAGTCACTAACAATGCGTTTTTTTAACTTAAACTCCCAGCGAGCGACTGAATGACACGTACAAACTGCACATCCGGAAGGCCTTGCTGTTTGGGAGCTTCACATTTGCCGAACACGTAAGTCTCTGGGATCAATGAGCGTTCATGACTTTACATTACAAGTAAGTCTTTATTGGCATATCTACGACAATAATGCTTGTATTCATGTAAACGTCATGATAATTGAATAGACACGTACAAATAAAGAAAAACAAAGACCGTTATGATCAATTTCCAGTCAGTTGCTGTTGCTTGGCCAATGGAGTCTCTACCAGACCGAGTACGCTGGCTATAGGGGAAATAATTTGCGTGTTACGTGGGGAAGTTATGCGTGGGGAGCCACCACAGGGTTTTATGATCCATGGTTTGTCTAGTTGCATTAGGAATATGAATTTTGCCACAGAACTTAGGTGTATGAAATAAGGAAATAGGTTTTGTATAACCTTATACAGTTCATTTCTCTCTACCTTACTGTTTTGTAATGTTGTGGGGCTGCGGACAAGCATTGGTAGAACCATATAGACATTGATGATCACTACAGACATGAAGACATGTAAGCACTTAGACTTTCTATTGTGCTTCAGGCATTTGACCTTGTCCTGTTCGTGCTGACCTTGTACTACGGCGGCCATCTTGTGATGGCCCACAAGATGACCGGAGGTAACCTGGTGTCCTTTTTCCTGTACGTGAACCGTCTCAGGGGATCAATGGAAGTAAGTCGTTTTTTATGGAACAAACATGCATAAGCAAAATACAGATAGCGGCCCACCGAAGTTAAAACATGTATATATTGGCGCCGCTATTATAACAAAATGGTAGATAATTGACAAGAAAAACAGAAAGATAAATATAAACAAGAAATCTTTTTAAAAAAGTTGTGCCTTGCCGCGTGTTAGGGATATCGTCAGGAAAAAGTAGGTCAGCACTTCAAGCCCGGCAAGGCAAAATGCTGTGCCTTGGCAAAAACACAATACAATGACTGTTTTTACTGTTTCTGAAAGAGCTAACCAAGAGGAGTAAAATGCTTTTTAGATGAAGCGAATGGCTTGAACGGTTGCTGAGATATGGCTCCACAAAGTTGCCCAAACCTACCCTCAGATATGGCCGGCTGCGCGATAAACGATGAAAATAAAAAAAATACCTTTTTTGAGGGGTGATGAAAAGGTAAGTAAAGGCTGCAAAGCTTGTTTTATCTTATTTACCCGTAATATGTACTACATAGAATCACTCCACAGAGTTCTGAACATTCATGGCATTTTATTATGCTTTTACACAGGGTCGATGTATGCAGCACCCACTGGTGTCCTTTCACACAATAATTGTCATCTTACCTTATTCTTTAAGAAATAAGTAAATTTGGGTTTAAAAGTTCACATTTTGGGTTACAGTCAATGGTGTTTTTTGCACCAGTTGAGTCGCATTGTAGAAGATTAAATATCATACTTCATATACTTTTGCAATGTACACAACATTATGGTATCTTATATTACCAACAATGTCACATCTATAGAATATCAGCAATATTAATTGCCTTATAACAAGGTCAACTTGGTCAAGGTGAAAGGTAAGTGTGTGAATATGTCGCATTATTTTCATGTTGAGCCATGATGTTACACTGTATCAACAGTACAACTTTACACTTAGATACATTTGTAATAAAATATAGAAGACAGATGTTTGTACTAATAAGAGATAAAATATCAATAGGTAGACATTGTGTAAACACTAAATTTATTAGGACAAGTTCAACATTTTTCAAGGTCAAAGGCTCAGTCTTCAGGATACATACAATCGACACAGATTTCTTTGATGTACTTGCAGGTACATGAACTTCTCCTTATTTAATCAATACTATAAATAGTATAATGCAATGTAAACTACTTTTTACAAAAACAACAGGCTTACTCATCATTTTCTGTGGTTACTGGTAGCAACAGTATTCTTTAACAAACTTAATGCTAATAGCACTGGCTGCACAACTTGTCAACATTATGTTTGACCTCTACCATTCAATATCTCCGCTCCGCTCTCCAGTCTTATATCAGCTACATCTGGTACTTGGTGCAATCTACACTCCACCTGAAAAACAAAATTATTTGAGTTTCATGATTAACATGTCTACCATCATGGTGATAATGTTCTTCCATCTGAGGGGATGACGACCTACTCCAGTACCACGTCTGATGTTCATCTACATCATCATCTTTCTTATGACTTCTTTCTTTCTTGTGACGAAAGATTCAGAATGATCCAATAATGAAATGAAGAATTCAATAAAGAAAGAAAGGCAAGTTGGGGTAAGGAATAGATTAACTTATTATCATTGATTAAGTAGATAAATACCTGCAACAAGATGGAAGGAGGTAAGTGTCACTGTTTCTGAGCCATCTTCTGCGACTGAATCTCAGTACCAACTGCGACAACCTCGCCCGGTCGGTAGGAACCTGGCTGATAGTAGAGACAAGAGTATAATATTGCAGGTAAGTACATATTTATGATTTCTGCTACACCAGAAAAACCCTTGGCACAATCTGACAAAGAATACACATTCTGGTTGCACAAATTTTTCACGTTAACAAAAATGCCATTAGTGTTTTGAAAAATTTGGGCATAGGTTACCCGGCTGACCCATATCAGGGGGCACGGTGCCTCAAGTTCAACAAGTGAAAAAAATACAAAATGGTATTTTAGTCTTGGAACGAGGCAAGGGATGATTCACACCAACAGTAACGATGACATTGAAAATACAATTGAGATTTTCTTAAAAATTGGGCATACCCTGTAGGTACCTCAAGTTACCATGGTACCTCAAGTTCAACAAGTGAAAAGAAATACTAGTAGCACACAACAGGCCAATCAATGATCCATATGTAAAATATGCTAAAGAAAGCAATAAACTAATAAGAAAAAATTACTAAGAAACATTTTACATACATGTAAGTTTCATGACTAAAACATGGATAAAGAAACACTGCATAGAAATTATATTGCTGGGATTGACTTGAGAAAAAATTGTTCAAAAGCACATTTTCTTCAACATGCCCCCCTCCCCCAAACACTACAAATTGTATCAAGTATTTTACCTTGAAATTCTTCATCCATAGCGTCAAAAAAGGTTCTATTTGTGCCGCTTCAGTCACATATCCTCCGTTTCTGAGGGGCACGCGGCCCAAAATTTGGCGCGTTTGGATCGCGCGGCGCCGCCGCCCGGCCAAATCGGGGCGATCGTCGGGGAAAACAGCGTACGGCAGAGGGTTTTCGTGGTAGCGTTGAAATACCTAGTCAAACGTTCTTGAGACGTTTCGATGACGTCATTGCCTACTTATATATTCACATGCAATTCATTGGTCTAATTAGGCATTTATTTCATCTTTATGAATAGGTAATGCAAATTATTATGCGAGATAATTCACTTGATTATATATTTACTTCAATGGATTTGAAATATTACCATACGAACGCTTCATTCATTCGATGTAACCAGATGTTAAGAGGCTTTCAGTACCGACCACAACTGTTATCAAATGCGTAAAAGGGAGGTATAAAGATTGACGGGTATGTACTGTTAGTCGCCTAAGCCGTAAGTTTGTCCTCGAGAAAGAGAACTGGGAAGGGCCTTTGGAAGGGCTGGGTTAACATTGCTTGAACCATTGAACCATGGAACCATGGAACCATGGAACCATTGAACCAACCAAGAAAATAGTGGCTACAAGGCCATGCCGCCTGCGGCGGCAAGGCAAAAAAGTAACAACAATTAATTGGGTATTGAACTTCTTCGCTTTTGTTATTTTCTTGTACCTGTAATCCACAAAACACGTGAACGCCTGACAGTATAATCTGTTCATTTTCGAATCGGTCCAGCATCCGGTCTATTGATTTTTATTCAGGTCCGTATTTTCCGGACCGGTCCAACAAGAAAAGACGGTCTTGTACCGGTACATCGTACCGGTACCCACCCCTAGTGTTGAGGGTTTGGACAACTATAGGACCCCTATAGTACAACCCTGTGAATGTCTAATAAAAAATCTACGTGTCAATCTCTCATTTTTAACTGATGATCATGCGACAGAAACTGACGATCCAAGTATACGCAAAGCTGATGGAGGCCGTGGGCACGTGCCAGAAAGTCATCGAATACATAGACCGTGAACCGGAAGTAAAACGTGGCGGTCGGCTGGCACCTTGGAAACTGGAAGGACACATCGAGTTCAGGAACGTGTGGATGTCATACCCCTCCAGACAGCGGGTACCTGTCCTAAAGGTAATGCATGTTCTTAAATCTTTCTATCATTGCTAAGGCTTGTTAGAATGAATTCCACCCGTGATAGATGATTAGCTACCTCACCTACATGTAAGTAGTCGTCTTGAGGGCGGCTCTATTTCATGATACGGCCCATTTGAAAAAAAAAGGGGGCCCGGCTAGCTTACGGGCAACTTTTCTGCACTTTCGGGCTTGGCCCCGTGAGGCAGCCTGAAAATACCGGGCTATTTTGGGGGCACGGCAGGACCCCCAGATTTGCTAACTCATGATCACTGTAAAGAATCAACCCGGACCAGGCAAGAAGTAGTGAGGTACCCCCGCGGTATCCGGCAGTCCACGGCCACTGGGACAAATTTGTGGGTTCACAGTCCGGCCGCAGCTACATCGATATCCCTTACGGACGCTGGTGCAGATGGAACCATTGCATAACAGGACGGCTGGCTTCAGGCTGGCTTTATAACTTGTCCCCAAGTTTTTAGATATAGCATAGCTTCGAAGCTCATTTCTCAAACACTTACGAATTGGAAACGTATGAAGAACTTTTCGAAGGAAACGTAGTGAAACGAGGCACGAGATTCTACCAGTGTTTCAAAGTTTTATGTTACCATTTCTGCTCCAGGATGTCTCCTTCCAGGTGTCTCCCGGCGAAGTTGTTGCCCTGGTCGGCCCAAGTGGCAGTGGGAAGAGCACCTGTGTCAACCTGCTGGAACGCTTCTATGAGACCACGTCAGGCCAAGTGCTGCTAGACGGTAACCCCATCATGGCGTATGATCACAAGTTTCTACACCGAAAGGTGAGTCTTATTATTATCATTCATGCCTGATTTTAGTATGAGGGGATATTGTACAGAATAGCAAGCGGAATTATTGAGCCGGTGGATGATAGGTACCCATACTACAATTTTTGTACCACATGGATTAAGTGCTGAAGCTACATTGTAGAGACACTGTCACTGACAAAGTTGCAATCGTTTTCGCCATTTCAGAGTGCAAAAGTTACATTGAGTTCTTTTAATGCATAGAGGTTTTTGGTTATTTAAGATATCCATCCTTATAAAACCTGATTCATGATACAAGCGAGCACCAGCCGAATTTCAAAATCACCCGAGCGTCGACCGTAATTTTTGTGCTGAAGATCTGCCCCGTCACAAATGACCCGAAGCCACAGCAGTCGCCAGGACGTCGGCCTTACTTTGGCCGAAGATGCCCTGTTGGAGCTCGCCGACACACATCGGTCGAGCTCAGTTCTTGATTTGTGACGTGGGCTTCACAACAGCTATATCATGTTACATCTGCAACAGGCTACTTTAAAACATAGAACAGGTGTATCATAATACGTAATGTTACATTGAGGTTTGTATTTGACACTGTAGCAGTGGGAAGCTTTTCACAACTCGATCTAATATCATCGAGCTAAGATCAATTGTTTCTTAAACACTGGACAAGCTTTAGTTATCAATATGGGATAAAATCAGGGATTAAAAAGTGTCTGTGTGGATTTGATGTCGTTTTAATAGGTGGCTTTAGTTGGGCAAGAGCCGGTGCTGTTTGCCCGCTCCATCAAAGACAACATCTCCTATGCCCTGGACAACTGCAGCTTGGAGGAGGTGCAGCGCGTTGCTAGGCAGGCCAACGCCCATGAGTTCATCACGGAGCTTCCAGAGGGGTACGAGACAGGGACTGGGGAGAAGGGGATACAGCTGTCCGGGGGGCAGAAGCAGAGGGTGGCGATCGCCCGGGCGCTGATCAGGAAACCAGCGGTGCTGCTACTGGACGAGGCAACCAGTGCTTTGGATGCAGAGAGCGAACAGTTGGTGCGCCTGATCAGTAACGTAACACACTCACGAACGCACGCACACACACACACACACACACATACATATATAGAGAGAGAGAGAGAAAGAGAGAGAGAGGTCATTTTGAAAACCTGAGGGCCACTCCGAGGCTACGGGTTACATTATAACTGTAACAGCATCTCTTCGCCTTAGGTCAGAAACTGACAATAGGCAAGCAGGGGTTACGAGGGCTGCTCGGGAGATTCCTTCCCCATTTGGAATGCATATTGGAATGCATATTCAAGAGTCTTACAAGCAAATCACAAAGGACTGGTTCAAATTACACTTAGACGATGCGTAGAAGGCACCTTAACCCGCCTCAGGTAGAGGTAGTTCCGATTAGCCTTTTGGGGTAGTGGTCCAGTGTGTCTTGAACGGTATTGGATGGCGGAGCCAAACCTTATCCTTGTTTGTACTGCATTTTAACCACTAGACTCGTCTATGTAACCTATTTTCTATTTCGTCTAAAGGTTCAACAAGCGACCCAAAACCTGCGCGGACAGAAGGTCATCATCATCATCATCATCATCATCACAATTGTCTTGCAATATAGTTTTTCTTCTTCTTCAATCTGTAAAGACAGAGGCGTTTTAAGATGACTGCTATGTTCTCTCGTCTACAGGTCCAACAAGCGACCCAAAACCTGCGCGGAAGGACGGTCATCATTGCATCCTATATACAATTGGCTTGCAAGAAAGTTTCACTTCAATCTGTAAAGACAGAAGTCGTTTTAAGATGACTGCTATGTTCTCTCGTCTACAGGTCCAACAAGCGACCCAAAACCTGCGCGGAAGGACGGTCATCATTGCATCCTATATACAATTGGCTTGCAAGAAAGTTTCACTTCAATCTGTAAAGACAGAAGTCGTTTTAAGATGACTGCTATGTTCTCTCGTCTACAGGTCCAACAAGCGACCCAAAACCTGCACGGACAGACGGACATCATCGTATCTTCCAATAAAGTTTTTCCTCTTCTTCAATCTGTAAAGACAAAAGGCGTTTTAAGATGACTGCTATGTTCTCTCGTCTACAGGTCCAACAAGCGACCCAAAACCTGCGCGGAAGGACGGTCATCATTGCATCCTATATACAATTGGCTTGCAATAAAGTTTCACTTCAATCTGTAAAGACAAAAGTCGTTTTAAGATGACTGCCATGTTCTTTCGTCTACAGGTCCAACAAGCGACCCAAAACCTACGTGGACAGACGGTCATCGTCGTCGCCCACCGCCTGAGCACAGTGGAGAAGGCTGACCGTATCATCGTCATCGACAAGGGGATGGTAGTGGAGCAGGGGCGGCACGACCAGCTCATACTACATAGTGGGTCTACCTATGCTATATCATTCCTGACTCACAAACTGGCAGGAATAACAAAATAATAAGGAGACTCTTTTTACACAACCAATGCTTTATTCTCACCGACGTTTTGGTGACCGTTTGTCGCCTTCTTCACTTACATAAAGCCGCCTGTACATATGTAAATACGTGTGAGCAGCAACACCTGTCCCGCAGTACAATGTGAACCAGTCAGAATTGCCCTGAAGAAGGTGACAGACGGCCACCGAAACGTCTAGTACTGCATGCATTGTATACTGGGTCTACCGCCCTCATACCCTTCCTGACTCACAAACGGGCAGGAATAGCATAGCAACACTGGTTCTGCATGCATTGCATAGTGGGTCTACAACCCTCATATCCTTCTAATATTGACTCAAACTGGCACGAAAAGCACAGTAACACTGGTTCTGCATGCATTGTAGGGTCTACCACCCTCCTATCCTTCCTGACTTTCAAACTGGCACAAATAGCATAGTAACTACTTCTTCATGCATTGTATACTGGGTCTACTACCCTCTACTTCTTTCTTCTTTAGTTTGAGGCTACCGACTTCAATTTTCTGAAGATTTTGTAGCCTATATACCGACTGTAAGATTTGATCTACTCACACCGGGAAGGTCCCCTACTCGTACTCTTTTCGATAGGTGTGGCGGTTTTTGTGCGTCCTTGGGGTGTGGCTCGCTCTCTCCAAACACGGGACCTCCATCTAACGCCCTCATGTCCTTCCTGACTCACAGATGGGGTCTACGCGAAGATGGTACGCCGCCAGCTGGGCACATCTCCCCACACAGTATCTGAAGACTCGTCAAGAGGAGATAACTACTTTTGTGGAGAGAGTGCGTCTTCAACTGCGGACAGTTCGTCCAGCGATAATGATGATGATCAACCACTTTCCAATCGTTTACGATCACGGAGTAAACATTTAAACCGTGAGAAAAAGCAACACTAACGTCCATGCACAGTGATAACATCTTTACCTAAATTCCCTTTTAATCTTAGCATGAATTTTCTTCAGGCAAATTAGTAGTAGTAGTCTCTACCAGGCTCCTCGGATCGCTGGTCAAATATTAGGAATTGAACAGATAGATGGAATAGTATGCTAGGGGAGTAGGCCGACTAGAGGAGTCAGTACGGCACCCTCTATGAGTCCAATGTCAAAGTGTACTGTCTCTGCAACTAAATGTATTGCATAGGAGATACTGGAATAAAACGTAGAATAACGTCCGATTTCTGTCACAGATACAGAAAATGAGAAATACACATAAATTTGTAACGTTACATTTTTCAAATTTTTTGGATGTGGAATTTTTTAAACGTAATATTTGTAATTATCGTTCATAACATGATTAGGTTTTCCCATACTGTAAATAACCGGATATGATAATTGCCTAATCCTACCCTCTGCATTTTAGAATTACAATTTTTATACTGTGCACGACAATTGTATAGATAATTCATGTATTTTCACCGCCGTATGACTGAAAGTGTGATTGTTGTCAATTGTTGAATAAATAAACCATTCGATACAAATTCCTAACGTTACATCTTACCAAACCTATGCTTGTATGTATGGCAGTAAATTTAGATTTTGTTGCATGACGAACAACCTTGGTGATACGAGTAGTAACTGTACAAAGTTCAACATAAGAATCAACACAAGTCATATGACAGCGCATGCTCCCTGAAGTTCACAAACAGCAGGTTTGCTTACCCTGTTAGTTCTGCCTACGTGGCACTGAGGACTTGAGTCTGAACTCAGCCCAACACCAGCCCATTCCACAGTTTGCAGATATCCAGTCAACTGTCTTTTTGCTCATTACTGTCTATCAAAGGTAACGTTACACATTTCTTTGTGTTCCTTTGAGAAACTTGGTGGCTCCTAAAACGCGATATCATGTGTTAGTTTTTGCAACATCATCATTATAGCAACGGTGATCGCAAAAACATTATATGGCAATGAATCGTACACATATTAAATAAGACTGTCTGAGATCTTAAGACATGTTACGACCGTTTTAAGGTTAATGTAACTGCACGTACATGGATGGCCTAGTGGTTAGAGTGTTCGCCTTGCGTTCGGTGGGTCGTGAGTTCGATCCCCGGCCGAGTCATACCAAAGACTTTAAAAATGGTACATGCTGCTTTCTCTGCTTAGCACTCAGCACTAATGAGGAAGAGTATGGAAGTTAAACACACATCACTACCTGCGGACCAGCCCCCTGCTGTAGTGGCTTGCACATGTGTGGCCCAAGGGCTACAGAAATGGAGATGGGCGCCACCCCTACGCATCTGTTACTGATGTACGGGCAACTTTAACTTTAACGTACATGGATGTAGATGTTATAGACTCAATCAGACAACAACTTTCAGGAAGCCAGGAAGTCATCACCACGATTACTCTCTTTCAATAACTTGCTTTTCCCTAATATTTAGGTACAAGTCTGTGCCAATCTCTTCGCCACCTCCTTCGTCTACCAACACCAAAAAAGGCGAGAAAACTATGGCGGAAACAGCTGACCAGTCGACGGTTACTGCTCCATCAGTGCCTAACGA
This sequence comes from Branchiostoma floridae, assembly GCF_000003815.2. Classification (NCBI taxonomy): domain Eukaryota; kingdom Metazoa; phylum Chordata; class Leptocardii; order Amphioxiformes; family Branchiostomatidae; genus Branchiostoma; species Branchiostoma floridae. The sequence goes on along the minus strand of NC_049989.1, from coordinate 19,948,911 downwards.
ACACGGTAGTAGTCAAGAAGAAGATAAGACTGATCAAGCAAGTTGCCTCGGGTCAATCTGGAACTCCAAGCCTGTGCAAATATTTCGCTTTGTGCTGTTCCCACTGGGCCTGTACCTGTCTGATGTCATTACAGACTTGATGCTGGCAGTTCAGTACTATAACAGCGGGGATCGTGGCTGGTTTGGCTGGACACTAGGGTTCGTGATTGTATCATCAATTATGACAAGTATGGCGACAACAGATTATTTTTTCGATAAAATCCATGAAGATGAAAGAACTGATGATGATGATAACGATGATATTGATACATTTACATGTAGTGTTAAAACGGTAGCTCGAATACTGCAGTTAGGCGTGTTATTTCGGTATTTCGATCTCTTCTGCCTAATATTGAGGGGTGTAGATGTGGAAAAACAAGTGGAGAACGGCTTTTCCTTTATACACTATGTAGAAACCCTGATTGAGAGCATCCCTCAACTGTATCTACAGATATACATTATTGGCTCCACGGGTGAACAGGTCAGTGTTCTGAAAATAATCTCCATGGTGATATCTCTGCTATCAGCAGTGAAGACTGTGGTTGCAAGATATCACATGAGTAGGATAGACAAAAATCAGATGTCTACATGTCGATATACGTTACAGTTTCTTTTCAGAGTTTTATGGAGATCGACAGAATTGAGCTCTCGTGTACTGGCCGTGGGACTGTTTGTGGGTGCCTTCAGAGCATGGGCTGTCATTCCGATTGTAGGGCATTTCCTGATAATGGCAGCGGCCTTTGTGTATGTTGCACTGAGCAAAGGCAACGATGCCTATAAATCAATTGGTATTTCTAATACAATTGTGAATATTGTCGTTGAAACCTTCAGTGTGTTAGTTATTTCATACCTCGACACCATCACACTTTGGCTGCACACAATGCTGACGTTGCTAAGTAACATCGCCATGGTGACAGTCTGGTACAACCTGAGGACAGAACAGGACTTCAACTGGTTTCATATGGGGGTCCTGGTGAGTGTAGTCGCGGGGTCTGTTGTGTCGGCTGTGTGTTGTTTTATCTTTATGGTGTTGAAAGGGAGGATAGAGTCTCTGAAATTCTGTTGTGATAAACCATCAGATCAGGAGGAATTGACTGCTACGAATCTTGGAACACCTACAGAGATAAACAGTGTGTAGAACCTCCCTGGTCCACATTTCCATTGCCAAAAGATGCTTAGAAAGCACTCAACAACATTGCTTTGAACAGTATAGTGTCTAGACATGTGTATCAACATGCAGATCTACCAAATGAAACACTTAACAGTCCACGGAAAAAAAATCAAAATCCCGATTAGAGAAAAATACGCTAGATCTATCTTCAAATAGGTATGGGACCTAAAGTTACATAGTCAGTAAAAGCTCTTGTACTGTGGTATTGTACTGCTAATTTGTAACCTATGATTGTTATTATATGACCATGAATAATCCACTGTTAGTGACGTTATGGTTTTGTAATGACTATTGTGTAACTATTTGTCCTGTTGGTACTGATTTCTAGATTTATATTGAGTACTGTTAAGTAAAAAAAGTCACGCAAACTTAACAGATGTAGCTTCCAAGGCCATATTGACCCATCCTGTGAGTACTCAAGTACGCTCAGTTGAGTGTTGTTAAACATGGACATTGGAATATTCCTTGTACAGCATGCATGTTACGTGATCCAATTGATAAATGATCTTTATCTAAACTGACATGTGGCAAAAAATTCTATAAACTTTATTGCTTGTTGCGTCAATGACAGTACAATCAACCAATTTACGTGTACATTTTGATATTGTAGGTGATGCTCTATAGGTCGGGCTTACAACATTGTGTATGACAATTTGTAAATAGAAAATAAAACCTACACATTATTACTGGATACTAGAAATGTTACAAATTCTTTTTGCCATAACATGTAAAAGAAAGTGTGAGATATCCGATATCAATGAAATTGGACAACAAAACAGGACACAAACCATATGGTGATATTGGGCAAGCTTGCCTCCATTGAAAACAAATGCATGATTTGTATCAATGTTTGTTTATGTAAAACAATTCTGTATATGCTTTTGGTTGAATATATTTTCAATATTTTGCAGACTTAGTATTTCACCTGTTGTAAAAGAAAGAAGGTCTTCAAATATTATTGAATATGGACTGGAGATATGAAAGGTATTATTAAAGACTTGGTCCTACATTAACAATGTACGTGTAAATGGTTGATCAGGAGTTTCAAGAAACAACACATCTTGAATAACGAAATGCAATGTTTTCTGTTACTTTCTTACTTTTCATTGACAACCTCAAACAACCCAATGCTAAACAAAAATTATGATGGTGAAAGTCTCGTGTTTTGTGCATACCAATATTCGTCATGATCCAAAGTTTTGTGCTAATGTTTGGCTAAGATGTAATACAGAAAGCAGAGCTCGAAATATCCACATAACCTACTATAAAATATATATATATATATATATATATATTTAAGGCCTTGTCTTTCTGGGAAGGCAGAATAATGATTTGGGCACTTCTAGAAACGTTTCGTGTTTTGCTGATAAAATGTGTGATTATTACCTTTGCCGAGAAGGTTATATTTTTGGTAGCGTTTGTGTGTATGAATGTATGTATGTTTTGTAACATTGCAGATAGCCGAAAATGTTTCTTGAGCTCAGGCATATTGTAACATAAAACTTTACCCACATTTATCTAATAGTATAGAGAATCAACAAAATGAAGTTTCATGCTAATATTTGGTTAACTTTCATTTGAACATAAGACATGGCTTGAAATACCCATCAGTGATCTGCTATCACAATGCTTTGAGCAAGAAGACATCTACATTCAAAGTCTTAGGCACGCTCTTGCAGAAAATCTCCTGATTTGCATATAAAATTTCTGATAACTTGTAATGTTGTTACATAGTAACCGAACAAAGGGTTTTGAGCCCTACATAGCATACATGTACAGTACATAAAACTTCACCAACACATATCTGATAGAATGGTCAAGGTTCGCCTTCACTGAGCACACAGAACAGAAATAGATCCAGGTAAACTTTGCCACATTACACATAAACATTTAGTAACACTTATCTGATAGTGTGGGCAAGGTTCACTGACAGAGTAAAACATGCACAGCGTTAGCAAACTATGTGAACTTTGCAACAGTGACAGGTTAAACAATCTAAGTCATTTGACAGCGCATGCTCCTTGAAGTTTATGTACACAAACACCATCTCTACAGGTGAACAGGTCAGCTTCCTGAAGGTCATTACCATAGTGACATCACTGCTGGCAGCGGTCAAGGCCGTGATCACATTTTTGTACTTAATGAATATGAAGGGAACATACAGGACTTTCAGTTGTGGATGTGTGACAAATGTCATCCTCCTCATCCTATGGAAAGTGATAGAACTCTGTACCCGTGTACTAGCTGTAGGGCTGTTCGCCTCTGCCTTTAAACCATGGATCGCCCTCCCCATTGGAGTACACTGGCTGATAATGACAGTTACTTATATGTTGATAGATGATGGTAATAACAGATGGCGATTTATGATTCAGAAACCTATATATATGGCGGTGGACACCTTCAGCATGACCTTTTCTATGGAACACCAGCGGACTTTCTGGTTGAACACCGTGCTGACGTTTCTAGGTAACATCACCATGGTGACGGTGTGGTATGCCCTGCAGACAGGACAGGACTGGTATGATATCCCCGCCATGGTCACCCCGACCAATCGAATGGGGACATCCCTCACGAATGTGCACACTCCTCTAGAAAAGAGGACACTCCTCGACGTTCAAGGGGACGTTCCTCTTGGAAATGGGATGTGCCTCCCTTTATTAGGGAACGCTCCTCCGGAAATGGTATGTTTACCGGGCATAGGGGGCGTCCCTCCAACACCCCCGCCGGCCCGTGGGATCGGCCGCTAACCCGACAAATCCCTTTCTAGTTCATCTAAATCACAACATCCAAAACTTTAAGGTATCTCGGTTGGCTAAATTGGCATTTTGACCTTACACTGTTTTCTTATCAATGAATTAAGAAAGAATGGAGCCATAACGAATGTTGATAGATGGGCATTAAAGAATTCTAAATCTGATTTTTTGGGGGCCAAATTGATGACGTCATCATTTTTATTACCTCTGATATTATTTTTTCCATGACATAATACAGCACTTTGGTACATACCACTGTAATGAAACTTCGTTTTTCGTTACATAATCAGTCAATCTACAAATGTCCAGTCTGTCACCGGAGAGAGCTCAGCTACCCTCTACACTTCCAACTGATGACCCCTACCACCAGCCTAAAAGCGAAACCGGCCAAACAGCCAGTCCACATCTAGGAGAAGACAACATGCGGGGGCTTCGTAGCTCTGATCATTCGGGTTTACCCATTCCCCTAACCCCTGAAAATCCAACTGGCCCTCAGGCTGAAGTCCATAATGAATCGAGAGATGCAGCTGCTCACACAATCGGAAGTGGCGACACCAGGACAGACTGGCATGAGATTGACGAG
>NC_049989.1:19936424-19943743 GCF_000003815.2 Branchiostoma floridae | reverse complement strand
CTCGACAAGCACACGGATACGGTATCGGGCCATGTAGCCGCGTTGTACAAAAAATCCCGAATAACTACGTCTTACATCGTGTTAGAAACTTCTCCCATGTACGTGTGTTAGGGAGGGAGGCCTTAAAACTCGACAAGCACGCGGATATGTAGGCTAAAACTCGATGTTGTGCTTGCCGGACGTGCGATACGCCGCCATTACAACACTGAAGAGAAGTGATGTTCTGCCGCGCGGGCAGCTTTATTTCCAACATGCCTCAATTTTTAATCAAAAAATATCCGTACCTTGTGAGGTGTGAGGTTTGTCGAGAGCACTGGCGGGGTTAAAGTTTTGGATGTTGTGATTTAGATGAACTAAAAAGGGATTTGTTGGGTTAGCGGCCGATTCCACGGGCCGGCGGGGGTGTTGGAGGGACGCCCCCTATGCCCGGTAAACATACCATTTCCGGAGGAGCGTCCCCTAATAAAGGGAGGCACATCCCATTTCCAAGAGGAGCGTCCCCTTGAACGTCGAGGAGTGTCCTCTTTTCTAGAGGAGTGTGCACATTCGCGAGGGATGTCCCCATTCGATTGGTCGGGGTGATGGTGGGGGTACCGGTTGCGTCTGTAGTCTCCGCCGGGTTCGGATTTATCATAATGAAACGATCCGTTCTAAAATTCAGATTTAAGCATGTATACCGACATGACATAGCAAAGTTTTTGAGAAAAGTGGATGAGACCACATTGTAGAAACTCCCACTGTGTACATTGAAGCGACTAAGAGAAACATTGATATTTCCGTGTAAAACTAAAAGCCGTTATGTCTGTGTACCGGACTGTATCCCATGTCAACAGTGAAATATAATGTAGAAAGCAAAGTAATACTAATACTAAATGCTTGTTGTGATTACTGAGATTTGTAATTTGTTATAGAAATTCATTGTTTTCCTTTCATATGTAAACTCTTGTTTGACTTCCTGCTAATAGTATGATTGTGTAAACGCAAAGCCTTCTGTGGCATTCGTGTAAGGTCAATTTTAAACATCAATTTTTGATAATTACAATGTGTGTAATTATTAGTATGGTTGAAAATTTATGTCTACTACATTGCAATTCAGACTGACTTTAGTGTAAGGCCATGTTGATTTGATTATATGGATGACATCCGCGCTCGCACCAATTTTCGGCCGTTTCCAAAAAAAAAAAGTTTTCAACCACACAATAAATTGTGCAAAGCAGCTGTAAAATGAGCACAAATATTTCGCACGAGTGAGCACGGATTATTGGACTCAGTCCAATAATCCATGCTCACTCGTATGGACTCCCACTGGCATTTTAAAATCCCATCTCCATGTCATCAAGGCTAACTGTCTCTGTACCTTGGACTGTAGAAACTTGGTACAATTCACCATAAACTCTACTTTGACTTCGCTCTTGTTGCCTTCTTGGCCCCGTAAGACCCCTAATGCCTGCCGACATAGCGTGGCCATTTTGTAATTGGCGAAACCTGTTCCTCTGTTTTTTTTTCAGATTGGTCCATGAAGAAAAAAAAATGTTTTGCACCCGTATGATGTACTGGTCCCGACACCTAACTGTGTGTGTTTTATCCTATGTTCAACCTTCCTGGCCACTTTGATTTCATACTGAAGGCAACTTTTTTTTTGGCCAAACTTTTTTTTTATTAGCTCGCTCGCATCAATTTTGGAGTTCCCAGAGGATGTCATCCATATAATCAAATCAACAAGTTGAAAAAAAAAGATTGTGGCATTGTAGTATTTTGAAAAATAGAATATGTTTGCTAATTACATTTTTTAAAGTAAATATTTCAAGTAACTAAATATGATATTGTACTTTTCAAAATTTTGCAATGACAGAGAGTAAAAGACTCTAAGCTTGAAGCATTCATATGTTATTAGGTACGAAATGGAAAGAAAGCTTTCTCTTCAGTTCATTGTATAAAATGTTGCTTCAATAAATCACCATTCTTGACAAAAGGTTCTAAGACGTGGTTTTCTAATTCACTCATCAGTTATCCATGAAAGAAGGGGTATAAATATCAGTCATTGGCAGTGTTGACCTCAGGGTTGGACAAGTCCACTTACCCCACTTGCCCGATCGAGCAAGATTTTTCGATACTTGTTACTCTTTACAGTCATGATGTCAAGCAATCGTCAACATAGAAACAAAGAGACAATAGTAAGAATTCCATTGGTGGAAGTAAAAATACATATAAAACTGACATTTGAATTTTGGGCAAGTGAAAATTTGTTCGGGCAAGTAAATCTTTTATGTGCTTGCGCAATTCCGTTATATTAATTGCAGTGGGTTGTGTATGTATGTGTGTTTGTGTGTGTACAACATAACTCAAGATGCTGTGGTTGGTCTAACATATTTGGTGGATGGGTAAGGATCAAGAGGGGGAAGGTCAAGTTTGATAATGGACCTCCTAGTGGTATGTTACGGTACTGCAGCAAAGCGTCAAAGTTACAGGTAAAATTTTCTGTAAGTGACAGGTCCATGATCTTTTAGACCCCATTCACACTCAGCTGGTGTAAGTTAGACTTTCCTGTAGGGTTTTCCCGCCTCTATTGTATGGTTTTCAATTCTCCCTGTCAGTGAATCCAACACCATAAACATAGGTAACAAAAGACCATTATGTGAAAGGTCCCTTAAGCTTTTATACACTGGGAACTTCCTGTACTGCTAGTGTCAAGTATCAGGTTCAGTTGCAAATGAAACAAAATACCTCACAATTCATGTGACTGATCAGTCTTGTGACTCAACCCGTGATCTTACGTTGTGAGGACACAAGGTTCTCAACACCTGGCAGAATCTTCTGTATTAATTTGCTGTCTGCTGCAGTAAACACATGCAGGTGAAAGGTGAGTCATTACATAATTCTAAATGTAATTTTGGAGGTGGGGAGATATATTTCCAAAGGACATCAGCTGCCTGCCCTATATTTCTAAGTGTTTACATCAGCATAAACTTGAATCTAAATGTTCTTTTGCCCTCAATGCTCAATATAGGAATCATATTTTGTACTATATATTTGAGACACAGCGAATACAAATGTTTACAAAGGTTGACACCATAATCCAACTATCAAATAATGTCCATACATTACAAATCACTGATTAGAAAACATGTCATGAACTAAGTTTTATTGGAGTTACACATAACAAAAGACACTATTAGCAAATCTGTAGGCCAAATTGCATCTTTAGCTGAAAGCTATATAAGCTGATAGATAAGGTTACTATATAACTTGCAGTGGAATCCTTACATTTGAACACTTCTCTCTTCAGCCCGTGGACTTTCCAGTTTAAGACCGTCAACACACCTTTGTTGCTATGGAGTTGATGTAAGTAAACAAAACTTCTTCTATGTGAAAATGTTTAACAGGCCTTTGTTTGTAAGTCAATACTTGAGTTTCACTTCCCATTTTACAAAAGGACATTCAATGAACTTATGACCAGCTCAATGGGTGCATAACCTTTGTATGACAAAAATGTGTGAAGGATCTCACTACAACTAACATTAATATACTGTAATAGATTTTCAAAAATTAAGGTAACTTCTGTAATTTACTAAAAGTCTTATCTATGTAGCATTGTACCTAATATTAGCTAACCATTTAAGTTGGCTACTGGTCATGATTCATACAGCAATTATTACTAAATGATAGGAGCTTGTTGGTAAACAACTTGGTCTGGTTTATCTATTGTCTACCCACCACAGAAAAGATCAGAGGACCATGGACCAGCATGATTGTACGACCAGTGTGCGCAACTGCCTGCAACGAGCCTGGAATTGGATCCGGGGGCCAGTAATACAGATCATACGTCTTGGGATCTCAGTGGCCTTGTACATTGCTGACCTGGTCACTGACATAATGTTGGCACTCCAGTATCACAACAGTGGGGATTATGTCTGGTTCTGTTTGACAATGGCATTTGTGATAGCTCCAACAATAATTGTGAATATTGTCTCAGCAGTAATGTTCAGAAATTTTAATCACAGAGATAACACACTGAATGTACGTCTAGGTTTTCGAATTCAGTACCTGACACATTTCCTGCAGTTGGGAATGTTCCTGCAGTATATTAATCTCTTCTGTCTGTTGTGGAGGGGCCAAGGTCTTGGTGACCATGTGGAGTTTGGAGTTTCTGATCTTGAAATGTTGGAAGCCATTTTGGAGAGTATCCCTCAACTCTGTATACAGATTCACATCGCCATTACAGATGAACAGGTCAGTCATATGAGCTGGCTTAAAGTCTTCAGCATGGTAATATCACTGTTAGCAGCAGTCAAAGCTGTGGTCATGTTTTGGTACTTTGGCAACAAAAAGACACACGAAAATAAGAGATTTACAAAATGTACATGTGACAGTAAGACTCAGGTATGGATTAAATCTATACACTTCACATTGTGGAAGGTAGTTGAATTGTTTGTTCGTGTAGTAGCTATAGGGATGTGCACTTCTGGCTTTCAGCATCAGGCTGAATACATTATATATTTTGTCTGTTACAACTTACTACATTGGTTGATACTCACAATCATTTACACATATCTGGAAACTGACACTGTCTCCTTCAATGGGATATTTCTTGGCTGTTTACATATGTTTATGGGTTTGTTCAGCATGACACTCTCTTTGAGATACAGCATCACTTTCTGGGTGAACACCATGCTGACGTTGGCAGGCAACATCACCATGGTGACTTTGTGGTATAACTTGAGGGAAGGACAGTATGTCAAGATCACCTTAGTGCTTATGGTCATAGGCTCCCTAGTATCGGCTGGGATTGGTGCTGCTTTTAAGATAATTTTCTTTGATTCAACTGAATGTCTTCAAGGTTCAGATGATACACAGAACACACTACCAGTACCATTACTTACTACATGTAGTAAGCAGAGTAGTGATAATTACCAAGGTTTTGAGAATCCACTGTGTGAGACAGAAGTTTGATTTTCTGTCATAACTTGTAAGTTAAGAAGTACGTTCCCCTTCATGTTCCATTTTATTGTTTCCGTCTGTTAACCTGTTATTTTTGCTGTATGTTTTACAGGGAAAATGTTATATTGTAGAGTGCTGTGGTGGTTGTTACTGTTTGAATTGAAGTGATTTCGTGCTCAGTTTTAATTGTTTATCTGAATAATTGTAATATAATTACCTGGTATTGAAAATTATCAGTTCCAAACACTACCTTATCGGTAACCTCTCACAGCTACCATATGACTGTATAGCATATGACTATGGTTTGAGCATTACTAATGAAGATGCCTGCTAATTTTTAAATGTACTAATTTACTTAAGTACATACAATTCATATGTACCAATGGGGAGAGTTATATGCTGGTCTGTTGATAAGCCTTAACGGTGCACACCCCAGTTCTTCCGCGACCGGGGTCCGTGGTAGTCCGCGACCAAAAAGTGACGAAAGGCTTCCGAGGGCCCATGTTTGATTTGACATTTCTCATTATTTCCTGCGAAATGACATTAAACGATTACATGGCTGAAAAGCGTAGGAAATGGTGTGTTTTTGGTGCAAATTGTGTTTTGGTCCGCGCGTTGCTTCCGCGATATCCCTACGCCTGAATGTAAAGAGGCCCGTGACCTAGATTTACCTCTAAAGCGCTGTGTCAAGCAAAGTTGCAATGCCGCGCGCCGTGGATGATTAAAAAAACTGTAGTACTAGAATTTTCTTTATAATTGGCTGGATTAGTCTTTAGATTTTCCTCTTTCTGGCAGTATCAGTCGTGCTTGCCGGAAAAATCTTCTTCATCTGTTTTATCCAATGCGAAAATGCCCGATTTTGTGCATCATTTTTGACATGAAAATAATGTTTTTTCCCTATAATTTTTCAAAATTAGAGAAGTTGAAGGATCGAAACTCAGTTGGTCTTGTAGCTGAAGGTATATCCTCTCACCCCATATACAGTTATTTTCCTTCAGGATAATTCCCTGGAAGAGATGGTCGCTAGACTTGAGGGTGTGCCGCCTCCATTTGAACCCCCAAATAAACTGGTGTGTGCCCCCTTAAAACTGAAGCCAATCTCTCTCTAAACATGCGTATACCTGAATACCGATGTGAAGTGTCAAACAAATTGTATAGCCTTAAGTTGAAATGTGTTTGAAAGCCAAGATACGAGGGGCGTTCAATAAGTAATGCCCCTGACCCACTTCTAGTTGTCTGATCTAAATGAAATTGTGCATGTGTAATGATTCATATCTCTATAGATTATGTTGCAAAAAACAGCTTTGAACTAATTGTGGTTTTTGATTTACAGGAGTTTGAACTGAGTCAGGTGTGAAATGGAGTCAGTTGAGTGTCGCGCAGTGATGGGGGCAAGGACGCACACCAAAGGAGACTTCTGATGACATGAAAGAAACTTATGGTGATGATACCCCATCATATGACCTTGTAAAACGCTCATGATGGGGTATCATCACCATAAGTTTCTTTCATGTCATCAGAAGTCTCCTTTGGTGTGCGTCCTTGCCCCCATCACTGCGCGACACTCAATTGTCTCCATTTCACACCTGACTCAGTTCAAACTCCTGTAAATCAAAAACCACAATTACTTCAGAGCTGTTTTTTGCAACATAACCCATAGAGATATGAATCATTACACATGCACAATTTCATTTAGATCAGACAACTGGAAGTGTTTCAGAGGTATTACTTATTGAACGCCCCTCGTAGACATGTATTTTTTACATACATTGAGAATTTATGTTTATATCTTAATACCTGAATACCTTCATGTAGTGTCAAATATAGTATATAATTTTTATGAGCTTGTATAAATGTACTCTTTACATGATATATATTGTATTGAGACATTTACTGAGTGAATACCTGACAGCCTTTATGTAATTGTTAAACATTGTTTATACTTTGTGATTTGATTTTGCAAACTTGAATGTTGTCAAGGACACAGCACTGTTACCTTTAATTTGCTAAACTTCTATACATCATGTGTGCAGTTGGAAAAATAGAATGAAATTTATATATTGGAATAGTGCATGTAACAAGTGTACAGTGAATGATGAACTTTTGTAGATATATCCAATACAATTGACATATTGTAGAGCAGAAGTTGCTTAGCTCTATCAAAAGAAAAGGCGAAGTATAAGTCTGTTTACCTTCCGTTTAATGCATTTGTTAAAGTAATATCTTGTATCATGTAATTACAATGTGTGAAATACACAAACGTTTGTTAATGTAAAGAGTGACAATGTGACACATCTGTTCTTTATCTGTTGAATATGGTAGAGAACTAGAGATCTATACATGTTTGACTGTCTTTTAGTTAGTAGCTAGGTACGTGGGGG